>NW_014557750.1:676417-704849 GCF_001313825.1 Dinoponera quadriceps | reverse complement strand
TTTAACTCATCATTTATTTAATATTACAAAATATTTGTTTAGAAAATGCAAAGATTTATTTTAATAAAAAAAAATTAATTAAAAAAAAATATATTTCTTTGATATGAAAAAATTTTTTTTTAGTGCAGTAATTGTTATTACTGTACAATTGTCAATGTAACAACCATATTGTAGAAGAAAAGATCAGAATATGGATAAGGGTGTATCTGCACAGAGGAAATGCTTTCTTTGCATTTAGTATATATATTTGATTTGGATTTGTTTAATACGGGCAACATAATTTAATATAAAATATCATTTTGTTTGAATAAAAATGCTTCTAGAGTTACTAAAATAACGATATTGTGTGATAGAAAAAACAATATTATTTAGAATAAATAATATTTCCTTTTCAATAAAATAAATTATTTTAATTATATATTAAATATTATTTCACTGAAACAAAGAAGTTTTTTAATATTTCTCTAAGATAGTGTTCTTTTAAATAATTTTTTAAAATAATTTATTGCTTGTAAGAATCATTGTAATGTTTGGATGGAAATACAAAAGAAACATATTATTTGACGTCAAGATATTTATTGTTTGAAAAACCAGACAATCCTATGTGTGGAAACATTCAAACATTCATTTGTTTTTCCAAAAAATAAATTTGTTTCAATTAAAGAAATTTTATTAAATTCAAAAATTCTCTGGAAAATCTGGTGTGCAAATGTTCATTTTTAATGTCATATGAGATGAAAAATATCGGAGCGAGGCAAACTGGACTGAGATCGACTCCTGATCCTTTCTTTTGCCAGACAACTGTTCTTACCACAGAGCTATTTAAGCTCCACATTAGTGACTGTATCTCCTCCTTTGTTATATATTTAAGGCACTGGTGTCGTAATGTACTTCAACATTGAATTGGTACTTCACTAGTCTCCAGTACTGGTCGAATGTAAATGATTCCTACATGAGAGTCTGTATATCGGTTTTTACACCGGAAATCGAGAAGAAAATACGCCTTTCATCCGGCGGACGTTCAAAGGTGGGCGCGATAAGATTAATACATTCCGCGATTGCGCTCGCAACTCGCGACGATGCAAGAGGGAAGCGTCTCCCGTCCGCGAACGCGTTACGTAACGCGTTAAGTTCACTGAACAATAAGGAAGTGAACATTCTCCTGAGTGGGCAGTGAGATATGACTTGGTAAACTTGCAACTTCGCTCAACTATAAAGCACGATATCCCGCGGAGAGAGAAAGAGTTGACGTTGATGAATGAATCGTCATAAGCAAATAAATCCGTACCGATTTTTCCTATCGCGTCGTGCTGCGCGCGCGCGTATACCGCGCGATACTTACCATATTTATACAGAATATTTCGCGCGGCCACGATCTTCCCCCGTTTCTCACGGGTATCTCGCCCGCCCGAGGTATAATTGGATTAAGTGAGGATACGCAGCGATGAGGCGCTGCTGAATTTATGTTTATCGGATATTTGCCATTATGTTTCATCGGCCAGAACCATCTATCCTATTTCACCATTAGTCCTCGATAATGGATGATCTTGTATGAATTGATCTAATCCGTTTTGAACTTGCCAATATCTGGTAATTATGCGAGCGCGCAGGGTGAAATCGAGCGGCTGAAGTTAAATCCACCGGCCAGCCGTCCCTCTCAGGACGGGCGAAAAACTCCTCGCGATATTCATATCCATGGGAACGAAGGATAAGGAGAGAGGGACGGAAGAAAAGGAAGAAATTAATAAAGCTGCGTCGGCTGTATTCGAGATGCGAGATTGAGCAAGAAAAAATCCGACGAAAATGACATGAATATCCCGCTTGAAGCCTCCCTCAGTCTTTACGTCGCGTTCTGTGAAACGCGAGAGAATCGCTTTGATTTCTTTCAGACGCGTTTCGACTTTCGCGATGGCGCAAATGAGAACGTTTAAAGGATCAGAGTCGTCACGTACACCTCACAGAGGATATCTCTGAGCATTTTTTCTTGATCTATCCTCTCCTCTGCGTCGACGGAGAGGGAAAAAAAGTAGACAGTCCGCCGCCGCGCGCTGCATCTCGACGATTTGCCTCGTTTTACTTCCTTGAAAAGGTGCCGCGGATACTAAAAGCTTCAGGCGCCTTTTTTTCGTTCAGGTGGAAGGCTTTAGAAAGATCGGCCGAGAGACGAGCACAAGAATAGTAAGAAAACACTGAGGAACTCCGCGAGGATAAAGCTCTGAGAGAAAGAGCTCGCCGTTAAGGCGCGGATCGATGTGTATACATGTATACGTGTGCGCCTGTCCGCACCCGCGAATTTTTATCTACTTGTCGCGCGAAAGGCGCTTTATAATCTTCTGAAAATTGCACGCTTTTAGGTTCGCACTTTTGTACCGGTAACGGTAACTACCTCCATTTCCTTTCATTCATTAGATCGGCTTTTAGAGACTCCGGTCTCCCTCCTGGTATCTAGATGGTACGTTCTTATGGGCGAAACTTCAGTCGCGAGATATCCGATTAGTCGCTCTCGGGTTAGAGTGCCGAACGCGCAAATTGTCCTCATTATATAATATCTCAGGCAATTCGGCGCTATGATATTCAGATCCCGGCTGAAATTTTTATTCCAAGAAATGCGCGGAGGGACGGACGCGTCGACGCGGTAAATTACGTATTCCGTCTGATCGTTTCCATGTTTAACTACTACTGAGCGTCGCCATTTCTGGGCGGAGTGTACATTTAAGTGAGCTACTTGTGTAAATACTAAACGAAACTTCCCTTGACAACATACGTGAGCTTCACGAAATATTAAACGAGATATCTACGATTCCACCACACACACAAACAAACGTATACACGCACGTACGCACATGCGTGTGCGCGCGCATATACAACATATATACGCGTATATAATACACATACCTGTAACTGGAATGAAACAATGTCGGCTTTCGAAGCAGAACAACAATCGGAATCCGTGTAATTTCGTCTTACGAGCTCCTCGTTTTACGAGAAAAAAAGGCCATACCTCACGCAAATCGCGGCGTTTCCGCATAGACAAGACGAATAAACTCGGAGAGATTTTCGCGACTCCCGTAGGGTCGAGACCGAAATTTATCGCGATTTCAATCTCCGACACGATAACGCGTCGGTAACGTGCGCAGGGTGCTCTTTAACGCGCTCGGAAGTTACGTTCCTCGCATTCTGGAACGAAGTTCGACAACTTTGTTTTGCATTCGACGGAGATGTGCATATAATATATGTATATATTCGGCGTGATATTTTAAGCGATGGCGGTGACGCGACGTTGGCGAAGTGTTAAGTGGGCGAGGGGGTAAAGTGTCGCGAAGTTTTAACCAGTGACGTGTTAGCGGCGAAGTCGAGTGCACCGGTGCGAATTACATTCCTGCAACTCTCCGTTTTACAACGGGCCAACTTGCCGCTCCTGTAAGTGTGTGTGTGTGTGCGCGCGCGTATAAACACGTGCACGATGAATAACCACCTGCCCGCTATTTTTCGCGCCGTTTCGGCAACGGTGACGCAACTTCTCGCCACGGCAATTTGCACGACGACGACGACGACGATGGAGACACGTATACTTGAGGCTGTTGCGCGAACTATTGAGCGAATTTTCCACACCTTGCGCTGCCGCGCGCGGTTTAAACATTTTCACACGTGCACTATCTATATTTCACAAATAATTCTCCCTATATCTTGCACAAGTTCTTTTCATCAGTGGCGCGCTTACATCCTTCACTTTCAACGGATAAGTTCTTTAAAGAGAGTTTTTACGAAAGGTGGAGGAGGGAAGGAAGAACTCGACTTAAATTATCTTGCGGTCGCAGAAATTATGGCGAATTTCATTTTAATACCGTGTGACATCGGACTCATTCGTTTGAACGGTGCACGCTATTATTGCAAAGTTTCTTTGCGCACGTGTGCGTAAAGTGCTCTTATTATTGTCTATTCGCCGGACAACCAAAAACACGCGGATCTGTTTGTCGACGGGTCATATGTAGTTTCAGGATACAGCGCAGTGTGCAGAGAGTCGCTATGCCCGGACATGTATGAAAAAGTATCAGCTGGGCGTGTGCGTACGCCGAATGGCAAACACTCATTGGCCCGGGGTGTTTTTCGGGTCAACCGCGAAATATTCGATTTTGTCGTGCTCGCCTCGGTTCAGGCAGAGCGGGGAAAACGGAGGACATAGGTTGAAAAAGGAAAAACTAGCGGGGGAAAGGAACGGAAGAATCAAGTTGCACGCGTGCGTACGATATAATCCGCACATAAAAACATGCGATTCGTATCACGAGAGCGCATCGCGCTGTTACCCACGCGAGCGACGCGACTCTCTCGTACTTTAGAATAAATTACTGAATCGCAAACTGCTCGACACTGCGAAATAAATTAAACAGGATAATTACACTAGGAAATCTGAACATTAACGCCGCGACGGTATTGCGAGTATTAGCGTATTTCGCCGCCCAAACATTTAATTAAGCTGCTTAGATGCAACTCGACCTACCGGAGACGCGAAAACGCAATCTAATCAAAAAGTCCATGAAATATGTTCATTTGCGATGCATTCATTAATTTCCCTCTCTCTCTCACTCTCTCTCTCTCTCTCTAATAACTTTAATAATGTAATATTAGAATATGTAATGTCAACTACGGCGATCTTAAGTTGCTGTTAATATTATTAGAATGCACCAGCACCTTTTGAGGCTTGGCTTGCTTTTTTTAAGATAGTTCTTTTTGTTTTCTTTACTATCTACGCGCGTCACTCTGGCGTTAAACCTATACTTGCCACATTCTATAGATCTAAGGGGGATTTCGCCAGGATTAAATTAACTCTATCTATCTCTGCCCGTAGGGGCATCTTTTTTCAAATGTGTACATGCAAGGGTTCTTTTATTTTGCAATCTTGTTCTCTATCGGCTGACTCCAAGGTGCATGACTAGATTTCTATGCAATTTTGGAGATTTTCTGACTCATCGATACTTCTCCGGTCGACTAACTTCTCCTTTGAGGTCACACATGCACTCAATTAACTGCGAACTCACAACAAAGTCCACGATTCAATCTGCTATTTCTCATAGAAAACAGAATGAGAAGAGAGGAAAGTGACTCACAGTTTCGGGCTAGTCATGATGTTGTCGACAAGAACGTAAACGGCATCTCGGAAATTCTAAAACATTTATTGAGTTCAGCTATTGTTCCCGATGCGTTAGGTCGGTCGGAAGGCAAAGTGAACAGAAAGACAGGAATTACACTGTCTCGGGCTAACCGTAGCATTGTTGAGGATAATGTTAACAAAATTTTAGATCAATTAAAACTAATAAATTAGTCCGGAGTATCGGATCGGCACTCTCTGTGCAATTCAAGCCTGGTCTTCAGAATTACACTGATTTTGAGATCGTCTGTTAACAAAAATAAAATGATAATATTTCAAAATATTTCTTTTAAATAGCAAAGGAAACAGTGGATAAAAAGTTATAGTAAAATTAATAAAAAAGGTCTCATTACCCGGAGTATTCAATAAATTACGCTTTCTTTCTCTCTCTCTGTCTTCCTTTCTACTTCTCTTTCTTTAGTTAACGTTCCCACTTATTTTGTCATATATTCCTACTTTCACAATTTTACAAAGATAATCATTTTTTTTATTTTTGTATTTTAATCTTTTGCGCATGATGGAACATGTCCCAAGAAGCGCTAAATAAATAACACTTTCTTCCTTTCTCTCTGTCTAGTGAGTCGCGAGGCAGGATATTGTACAATACATCCTCTTTGTGTAAAATTCGCGCGAGATGACCATCGAGCATCACGACTATCAGCTCTTTGGCTTTTTATTTAGCTCGCCCTACATTCACGCGTGCGCGGCGTTGTTGCGATAGGAAATTATTCGGCGATCATTTCGTCGGTGAGGTAACAAAATTTCTTGTCCATTTCGCCTCCATTATCTCTCTTGCGTTCGTATCTTGATATCTCCAAGCGTGCATTATTAACTATTTTGTGGAATTTTAATCATTTTTTTCGGTCATATTTTCTCTTCTCGATTAATACAATTAGCGTTATCTATTTTCGTGTACGTGGTTCCGCGTATGATTTCTATTTTCGCCGCGCTTGTTCCGCCGCAGTCGTCGTTGACGTTGATGTCATCGCCGTCATCGTTAACGCGTGCGGTTTATTTTGAATTTTGGGTCGTCTGCGCGTAACGACAGTAAAACGAGCGTGACTCGTCGTCCGCTCCCGTCACGAACGCCGTTATAATTAGCGATCGATCGGCGAAGATGCATTCGCTCGCCGGGATTACACGGACTCGTCCGCAAAGTCGATCCAGCCGCATATAAATTCGCGGTTATCGCATTTTATTTTTTACACGCGCATTCACGCGAACACACTGGCATACGGGGCTCGAACACGTTAAAAGCACCGTAGTTAAAATAACGCAAAATAATGGCGACGAGCTGACGCGCGCGAGCTTTAACGCGTTTAATCGCACGTCAAAGCTTTATTCCATGCGGAGGAGAGAGAAAAAATCGACTGACGCGCAGCCGATGTCCACGTGAATCCGCGGATACGCGTTTGCGAATCATCACACCGCGCGATTCGCTCACGCGCGTGGTTTGACTTCGAACGCTAATTAATCGATTCGCTCGAGGTGTATTATGGGCGTGCGAGTGCATTCTCTCTCTTTCTCTTTCTCTCCCGATGTCCTCTCATCGAGCAATGGCAAAAAGCCCGGAGACAAAATGGCAATTTCGATATCCTTCGAAAAATAAACATTTGTACGTGCCACTAGCAGGTGTTTACGCATGGCCTATTGAACATATACACATTTGCGTTGCAAATTACGTTATCGCGTGTATTGCGCGAATCCCGCCGCCGGTTGTGCCAGTCGTCGCGCAGCATGTGCGCGCCCGCCCGTTGCTCTCCGCTCTCTTTATTTCGCGTTAGCATTATCGAGAAGATACCACGCGTGTTCGGTACATATTGTTTTTGGCATTCGATATTAACCGGTCCGCTTCGCCCCGCTCTGTGGAAACTTATTTCGCATGCACGCGTAAAAAAATCATTCCAAAGGTAATCTGGACAAATTGTACGTTTTCTCGGCGAAGCGACCTAACTGAAAAATCCTGTCGCGTGTTTCTGCGCGACGAAAGCTACCTGAGAATTGATTGAAAGGCCGGTATTCATAGTTGGATTATTTAAGATTGACTTAAATTTATCTATTATGCTTCGTAGCTAATAAAATAAGCCGTGTAGTATCCAAAAATGTACTTAAAATGATCTTAACATGTTTGTTACTATGGATTGATTATTAACGACTTTGCTCACGCCACATGGATCGTATACGCCCTATACTATCGAGACTAATAATTTTACTTATAATATATGAAAGCAACATATTTCGAATAAAATATTTATTATTATAATGGCATATTTTTCGATGTATTATGTTGAAACATGTTAAACATAAATACAACTTGTCTTCACAATCATTGCAGAATGTAACTATTTTTATTTTTATATAGCTATTTTTGTGCCAAATATCTCGATAATGTAGAGATAACTCAATTTTTTCAAATTTGATTTTATAGCAAACTTTACAAAGTTGATTTATAGAATTGAATTTTTTTAAAAGAGCATCTATATTGAGAAAATTTGTTTAATTATTTGTTTAATTTTAGTAAATATATTAACTAAAATTAGATTTAATTAATTTAAAGAAATAATGTTTAAATATAAAAATTGTTTACTGAATTTTAATAAAGATAGAAATGTCCTCAAAACAAATTCTACAGCAATAATTTGCTTTAAAACTGCAAGGGTATCCCAAAATTGCATTCAAGTCTAGATTATCTCCAACAATGACAGCGAGAACAAAATATATTTTTTGCTGTTGGCTTTTTATAGTAATATTTAATCAATTTTCTTGCAAATCTATAATTTGATGTATAACATTGAAAAATTCTTTTGTTACTTAGCAATTTGTGGTCTTAATAATTATGAATTTGTGTTAAAAATATACTTTGTATTTGGCTTAAGAATTCGGGAGGTAACCCACTAAGAGAAAAATAAACTACCTCAATTTTATTAATATATTTATGTCCTAAAGAGTTATTTATTAAAAGCGGCAGTGTGGTTTTGTGGTAAAGCGCCAGATTTGCAGCGCGGAGAACTCTCTGCGTTCAAGTCCACCAAATCACCGGAATTTTTATTCCAAGCTGCGCTCCTCCATGTATTGAATAAAAAGACTCATATATGGGAAACTGGGCTCCGTCTTTCGGAAGAGATGTTAAGCCGTTGGCCCACGCACAGTCGGTAAGCACTGTGTGAAACGTTACGTTTTAAGAAAAATACTCGCCAACACGCAATGGCAAGCGCGGCGTTTTAATGCCAAATTCCTTCAAAGTAAAATTGGAAGAGGCTAGGTCCAGCAGTGGACGAAACAAGGCTGATGATGATGAAAAGGTTATTTATGGAAAAGGTTATTATGGATCAGGTCAAAGTCCGGAGAGGACCATTTACTCCAATCGCAGAACGTACGTTACGTGGTCCTTTATTTAGGTCAAAGAACTTAATCTCTTTACCTGGGATAAGACCATATGAGAGTGTTGAAGGGGTATTCAGATTTAAGTAATTGAAAGGAAATGAATGAATAATTTTAACAACCTGNAATGAATGAATAATTGTAACAACTTGGTTAAATTTAGAGCATTTTGAATAAAACAGTTTATTAATTATACTAATAACATAATTTGGTTCTCACATGGATTAATAATAGTGATAAATTGATGAAAAAAGTCATTGTAAATGATACAATATTTAAAAGATGAAACAGTTTGCTAAAGTTAAACAATGAGATATAACATTAAACAAACTTTTATAAATCAGCATTATTGGAATAATGCAAATACAAGATGAAGATTAAAATAAGATTAAGTAAAAAAAGTAATCCGTGTAACTTAATTTAATACAATCGGATTTAACGTAACAAGAATGTTTAACCTATCGGTATGGCGAGAAAAACATCATTATATGATACAAGGAAGGTAATAATTACGCAGTGTATGTGTGTGTTTTAAAGAGTGAAGTGGGAATGGAGATTGGATTGAAACGATTAAAAGTCATGTTTAAATATGAAATAGAGACTTACGATTTAGGTGAATCGACTGTGGTAAATAGTACGTAGAACATGGATTCGTTGATACTCAGCAGAAGAAGAAGAAGAAGAAGAAAAATGACTGACTGACTGACTGACTCTCTGACACTGACTGACGGACACTGACTGTGGAGTGGCCAGAGAGTAAGGGTTTTAAAGAGAAGATTTTGGGGGTGGCGGATGACGATCGCCAATGAGAGGAGTTTTCGTGAAAAACAGGAAACGGATATGGAAGATTAGAAAACGGATACCCTGGAAAATTTGTAACGGCGCACCTGCACCGTTGCCCACCCCGCGATCCGACCGACCATCCGTCGGGTCGCTCACTGACGCTTTGCGCCATCCTGAACTATACGACACGCACGTGACTCGCTTCCGCCGAGAGCGTGATCACGTGCATGTCAACAAACATAAACAATCAGCCTCCGTCGGATATAAAATCCGACCAGCGGAGGCATCGAAGCCGATTCCACCGGAGTCAGCCACAGCGACACGTTCGCAGGCCGCTCCGGATCCCGTCTTTCTTTGCCGAGGAACCGAGACGGTGTGTTCGCAGCCGCACTCGCTTCCTCCCTCGGGACGGTGTATTGCCGTCTCCACCGGGAGTTCCCGGTTCCTCACCGACCTCCGACCGACCGACATCCGGCCAGACAGGTCCGGGGTGGCGACTGCGCCGTCCCTGCTGAGTACTCTCGGCCGAGTACTCCCGGCCTGGTTACTGCCGACATAAAGGGACACCGGGTCCCTCGCGTTACCGTGCCGGGTTGCATGCGAGCAACCAAGCGAGCGATTACTAGTTCATAAGAATCCGCGGGAGCGAGCTTCAACGGGGGAGTCAACGTGCAGGGGGTGGCGTCGTTCGTCGTCTCCGCCGAGCGTTCTCGGCCCCGACTCTCCTGACGAAGAAGCGCCGCCGAGAGCACGCCGACCGTTTCCGTCACACCGCATTTCTCTTGCGACCTCCCAGTGCCGTAGTCCCCGCGGAGAGCACACGACACCGCAGGAGCGGGACCCGATGCCGCGGGTACCTCCTGGTTGTCGTACCGTTCCCGACCCCGTGGGGCCTCTGGGCTCGGAGAGTGCCTCCGCTTTTCCGTGCCACCTGCGCGTCGCTACCGATTGCACTCTCTGTGGCATTTAAAAGACATCGTGGAAAATATCGCGGAGATCTGGACTGTCAGAACAGCGACAACACTAGCTGTGCGTTCAAAACACCGCGCCCGCTCCCCGCGACTCGACCGACCGTCACTCGAGCGTCAACCGTGTCACATATCACCGCGTCTACCCAACCGCGTCCGCCGTCCCGCGCCACCATCTCACCGCGAAACGCGAAAGATCAGCTGATCTGTCAAAACAGACGCGCGCCCGACGACAGCAGCAACACGCTCCGACGCATCTAGCGTCTTACAAGAAGATTATTAATTGAAATACCGAGCTAACATCCGCTCGCACACGAGTCTGTAACTTCGAATAAATCGTTTTGTTAACCAAAATTGTCTCGCATACCCATTAGGCGAACCCGGCAATCCGGCGAGCCAATCCAGGGCTAAAATCGCCGCGTCAACGAGCTGACCGCTCCGGAAAGACGTTCCCATTGCGAAGAGTGGAAGATAACGAAAGAAAGGTGAAACGTCGCAAATCCCTAATATTATCAAGACGTCATAAATGATCCTAAGAGCCTAATCCCAAAATCACGGACGCGTTGGGAAACTCATAACTCATTTGGCGGCGTATAATCATACCTTTCTTACGATAGCGCTTACCCAAATCCGTTTGTTTCCTGATCATAAAAAAGGAATTTGCTGCTCCCACGGTACCCAGGATGCAACGACTACGTGCCTTACGTGAAGGCGGAAAAGATCATCCTAATTATAGAAAAGAAAAGGAATTCGTTGTTCCCGGGGTACCCAGAATGTAACAAAACTACGTGCCTTACGTGAAGGTGGAAGAGATAACAGACACGTTAGGAAACACATGGCGTGTTTAACGGCGAGCCATCGCTTGACCGAAATCCGTCTACTTCCGAATCATATATAAAAAAAAGAAATTCGTAATTTCCGAGGTACCCAGGACGTAACAGTAATATATCCGTGTAAACAAAAGAAAATACAAAAATAACACTTCCTTTTTAATATATTTACCTTGCGTTAAGTCAACATAAAAACTTGAACAGATTGTTTAGGACATACGAAATGTGTTAAATTTAACACAAAATTTTTTATTGTATACAAATGTACAGTAAAAAAGACTGAAAAAGGCGTTAAGGAATGACGCGTGACCCAATGCGTTCGCCAATGGATTCGCGCTTCAACGGTCAAGCTCGTGTGTACAGTCGCATTCTCTCTTTGTTCTCTCTCCGACGAGACGAACATCGATGTGCATCTATATTCGGACTTATCTCGTGCGAACAAGCGGAAAATTCGCGCCCGTAGAAAAATACGAGAGGCAGCGGGGAAGTGCAAAAAGGCACCGGCGCTCTGACATCTGCCAGCGGCAGCCCGGAGCGGCCCATTTATTTCTGCGGGATTATCCGAATTTTAGATTCTCTTATCGTCGGCGATGCGCGCTTATGCGTTTACAAGCTAATTAATTAGCGCCTGATACTTGCTCTCCCGCGAACACCAGTGCCGCGTCACCGCTGCCACCGCGTTCTTCTTACAAAAATTTATCGGCTGCTTACCTTGTAATTTCCCACTTTCTTGATGGTGCAAGAGAGAGCGACTTCTTTGCCGATGGCGGCGGTCACGTTGCCAATCGGCTCGGAGAAACTCGGCACATCTGCGAACAGAGGAGAAGAGAGAGGCTACACGTTACGTTTCTCATTCAATTTGTTGATTTGGAGAGTCCGACTTGCGCGCGTGTGCACAATGTGACCTTCCGTTGATCGCTTATCAAGTGCAAATTAAAGTCGTGTCGTCAAGCATGGTTGTAATTAACTTTGCGTAATGTGACCTCATGAAAAAGAAAGAAAAACTTAATTGTTACCTTTACGTTTATACTGAGAAAAAACGTCTAAAAAAGTATTCGATAAATACTGATAACATATTTACTTTATAACAATAAATATATTTCTACATTGAGAACAAATTTTATTTAAATAAGGAAATGTACACACTTTTTATATCTGTAGCTTTTCATGAAAGCAATTGTTTATTCCATATAAATAAAAAAATTCAGAGATATTTAAATAAATATTAGTAACCCTACCGGAAAATTATTTTTTACTTTTTAAATATTTTTTCCTTAGGACGCAGGATTTTCTACAATCCCGCGATCATAATTTTTATTTCGCGACATCTTTTAACAGACGCAGAGTATTCTCTCAGCGAGATACTTCGAGGAGACCAAGCGCGTTTGTCGTCCTTTTAATATTCACTATTAAGTATCTCAGTAATAAAATATCGAAAATTGAAGTTCCGAACTACTCTTCTCGAAGTATTGAACGGAGTAACGAAAGTTATGCTCTGAATTACCGAAAGTTTTACAGCATTGTTCGTCCCCTGAATGTTTCGCCGAAAACGGTCGCTGCAAAACAAGCAAGATGCAGTACAGCGGACGTTAAAAATATCGATATGTAGCGTTTAAAAAGACGTCGGGGCGGCATTAGGCAATGTGTGTGTTGTTTGCACGCAAAAAGGAAAGAAACATCCTCGCTCATTTATATACGCGATATATTCGAATTCTTCTGCGGATTTCACGTTATTTGCACGGTGAAGCCCCGTAATTATCGCGCTGCTTATTGTACCGTAGCAAAAACCGTGTGTTTGTGTATATATGCACGCTTTCGTAATAATAATATCGCTGTGGGCGCGCGCACGATTTAAAATAAATACAATATTTTGCGATACATTATTGATACATCGATGATACGTCGCGCACAAGCGATATGTCATGTCGCGGCGCGATTACGAAACTAATATCGCGTGTTGAGCTTTCCGCACTACGCGCGCGACGTATGAAATAACGTTTTAAATATTCGACCCAGTGATATAAATCGTCATTTTATGCGAGGGTTAACCCGCCTCTGCGCTTTGACAAATATTTTCACGTCACTCCAGAGAGGCGGGCCGCGGCGACGACGATGCCGTCGATGTTCATGATTCGTTATCCTCGTTAAAATACGTTACTCACGCACGTGACGGCGCAATAACGACGATTAACGGCCTGTTGACGCATATAATAACGCGCATTTCGAACGATGAGGTATAGTTTTAACTTCCTGTCGGACGTCGAATCGCGCACGCTCACGTTCACGGTTCGCATATACACATACTCCCGATATCTCCCCATGCATAAGAATCACAGGCATCACAAGACTGATACGGCGGGATATGAAATGAGGAATATAATAATGAATATTCATCAAAATAGGAAGACCATGGTGAGAGGCGTTGATGAATTCTTCATCACAATAGCGTTAATCTAAATTAACGCAAAATACCTCGCTCGTAGCTTTCGCCATGGGCGTACCGCTGTAGCTTATAATAGCTCGCACGTATGTGCGTGCGTGCGTGCATACGTGCACCTAATATAAATGCTTCATACGGAATGGTGTGTGTGGGAATATAGCTTCCAGCCACGCTCGCATATTGTGCTCAAATCTAAACGCGAAGCGTTAGCTTAACAGAAATTACATATTTATCAGTTGTATTAGAGCCATTCGCGACAATTGGAAGGAGGAAGAAGAGAAGGAAGACTCGCGGAAAATTATCCTACGAAAGCTCCCTCCGATCGCGTTACTCGAAGGGAGATCGTTATCGGAATTTTTCAATCGCTGAAATCCTGGTGAAAACGTTCCGCGTTTCCGTTTAAAATCTCACGCGGAAACGCCAGCCGGAAAGCGAGGTCTCATTGTTCAATGTCGGGAGCAGTTACGCGATTCGACGGGAACTCGCGTGGAAATATTTTCGCTTTCCACCTCCTCGTCTCCGGCGCAGAATTACATAATTGATACATCCCAGCTGTCAAACTCGCCCTTAATAGAAGAGTCCCCTGGATTCATCTCTTCCGCCCCCGGCGATATCGTGGCGGTTTTATTTTCGCGAAGCGGCGCCGGGGCAAAGAAGAATCGACCTCGGCAAATACAAACCGAGGAAAAAGTGCAAAATCGAAGCGAGCGTATTACGAGGCGCTACGCTTTTGCAAGTAAGAACTCGCCGTCGGCGACGCAGTTTGACGGAGCGGGACGGGCGAGGCGGAGGAAAAAACGGGAAGTTCAACGAACAACATATTCGGCTGTGCATCCCGCGCGGCACGTGAGGCAATATCGAAACGTGTGCGCAAGCTCAAAGTTTGCAAATACCGTCTCATCGGCGAGGCATGCTTTCTCGTGCGATATGGGCGCGCAACATCCGGCAGCCGTGCGCGCCGTCGCCATCGGTTGCCGCATCAAACGGAAAAGCTTGCGGTCGCAAGCTGCACCCGTTGAGCCGAGAAGACGCCGATGGTTCTCTAGGCCGTTTTGCACGTGGCAAACGTCGACGGTGTGCTTATGCCGAAGGGTCCGTCGAATCGGCCATGTCCAGCGACGATCTCGCGAAAACAGTGTCGATGGTATTATGATAAGATATTCGCTGACAGAAACAGGAGAAGAGAAGAATATTCAACTCCCATCGCCGCTCTCATTGTCCCCGTGGCCGTATCTAGAATGTAATATAAAGAGACGCAGGGGAAAATAGCGACGTTACCCGCCTCGAGTGGCCTCGTCGCCGGAAGTGGAATGGAGGGATAGAGAGAGAGAGAGAGAGAGGTGAGGAGAAAGACTGAGGGGAGTGCTCTCTCGAGACAGATGACGCTGCGAGCGGTGGACGTGTGTGTATGTGAGTGCGCATGCACCCTCTCTCGTACTGGTCTTATTTTATGGCAAAATTATTCCGGGAGAAAAATAATTCAATCTCCGCGCGCAAGCGGTATACATGGTTACGATGGCTCTGTGCTGCCGTCGAGTACCGGTTTGCGGAGGCCGAAACGCCGATCGAAAGAACTGGAGAACGCGCGGATCGGCTTTCACTTTCGGCCTTCGATGTCGACGAGGTGCCGATAATCGCGTGAAAAATAAAAACCCGGCTGTGCTCGTCGGGAGAAAATTGATCCCGTCGTCGTTGTTTCTTCGCGTCTTGCCTTACGAGACGACGGATGACAGGTGACGCGAGCGACAAATTATTTACGCAGCAACGGTCACATACGTGGTATTTACGGCGTGGGGGCTCTTTTTATTTTTGCCATTTTTGCCTCTTCCCTAAACACCGTCGGGGGCTGGAAAGTGATAACCTATGCATTATTGAAGCGACATTTTAAGGCTCGCACGGAACGACGGCGCAATCGAAACGTGAATTTCAAACTCGTGGAGACTCCTCGGAAATATTTCGAATTTACATATCACAACGAAGGATGGTTATTTTAAAAATGCTTCAAAGTATAATATATCGCCCAGTATTATATGTTGCGGAAAAATTTTAACTTTGCGGTCAGGGCTTCTTTTGATAGGTAGAGGATAACTATAATCGCCGCAGAGTATCCACGCAACTATTTGAAATATCAAAAAGTTCTTTTGAATTTTCATGTTTCATGCAAAAGCCTGGTAAAAGGTACGCGAACGTGTTGTAAATGGAAATTCTATGTAGCCGTCCAAATGGAGCGAATCATTGAAAAATTAGAGTTTCGCGAATAATTCAAGATCGTTATCGACTCCGACCTGTTTAAGCATTTTAAAACTTCGCGAAATCTCGAGTATATTAATTCAATAATATATGTGAGGTGTAAAACACAGATGGATGCAATGAACAGGCGAAACTTCGAAATATTTTTTGAGTTTTTAAAAATATTATCTTCTTTTTATACACAGCTTTCAGTGCACAGTATCTCGTATGGAAATATTTGGAAAATACGGATCTTCAACTGTACGCGTTTGAAATCGAAATAATATGAGCGCGGTATTAAATGGGACGAAGTTAAGCTAAGATACACGCGCTGAATGCAAATTATACACATCCGGCTAATAAGTCGTAATAAAATTTTTATTTAACTCTCAACGAGCTGTTTCTCGCTTTTGCAAAAATCGCAGCAACGTGTATTATACGCGTTTATTTCATTCGAAAGACCCGACACGTTTTTCCAGTTTCACACTTTGCCGTACGTCATATTACGATCATGATTGCGGGCGAGTACGGTAACGAATAAAGTAGCGGCGGTCAGTAGTAAAGGTAAGGCACGAGGTCTGCCGCCGCCGGCCCGGCGCGTCGTTATTCCCTTTCGCGCCGTAAAACACGTAACTACGTTAGCAGCTTCGAGCAATCGAGATTCGAGCACGATACAACGGCTGCTCGTTTCTATAGCAGCTTCTCTGCGGGAAGCCTCTGGCGGTGAGAAACTTGATATCGAAATAAATGGCCGGGCCGTATCGCGACACCGTAAAGAATCTGAGAGAATTCGGGCGTGCACGACGACGTTAAACCAAACAATATTGTATTCGTGATACATGTGAACACCAGGTATCCCGATCGAGCGATAAATCCGTCAGATCTGAGCATTACAAAAAGAGAGAGAGAGAAAGAGAGGGAGAGAGAGGAATGAAGAGCACAAAAAGAAGAAATAAAACGCGACGTATAATAAATAACTGGAAAAATTGCGCGGCGAATCCGCAACACGATTTTTTCTTCAAATTACTCAGCGTTTCGATAGGTTCGGCTCTATTTAAATAAGAGAAAAGGATCCAGTCGAAGAAGAAGCGCCAGCGGAGGGGACAATTTAAAAGTGTAGGTCAATGCGATTCATGAAACTTCATGAATATGATTTTAAACGTTACGGAGATGAAAGAAGTTAGCCCCCAAACGATAATTGTACCTTTCTCTGTCCCGCGGAACTACACGCTTTCATTCAGTGAATGTCCTGCTCCGTTATTCATGGAGCCCAGGGACGAGTTTACCGATCAAATGAATTAAGAAAATCGCGTCATCGCGGATATATTGAGGCAGGGTCAACGGTCGTCGCGTCATCCGTGAATTAAACGATATCGAATTCGCCGGCAGAGCCGGGACGATTGATCGAATCTGTAACGGTGTTTAAAAATAACTAAAGGAGGAGGTCCAATACCTATCTATCTATCTGCCTACCTACTACCCCTTCATCGTCCCTCCTCCCGCCTGTGTCGTATACGCGCGCGTGTAATAACTTTCCCGAGTTATCGCAGTTTTCACATCGACCGTAAATTCCGCGGGCAGCGCCGCACGGAATTTTCGAATCGAAATAAAATAGAGGGACCGAACGAGATTGGCGATCGGGGCGGATTGGCAATATTCGAAAATAAAGGGACCGACCCTGCCGCAAGCCCGATGTCGTCCGCGCGACAATTCAACGAACGCTACGCTGTAACTCAGTTTCGGCGGTCGCGTGTGAATCTTCGACGCCTTACGTGAAATTTTTTAGTTCGGACGGGACGAGGGGTGAAATTGGGCGAAAGGAAGCGGGGAAAGAGCAGGAGAATGGGCCCTAAGATCGAGATCGACGTGCAGCTGCAACTTGCGACCACCACGGAAGGAGTAGGAGATGTGGGGGAGGAGAAGGAGGAAAGGTTTTCCTGCGCGTCGACGTCCGGACAGGACGAAATATCGCCCGACGTATTTCAGATCTCCCCTACGGACACACCATCCGGTAGCGATACGTACCGACACGTAAGAGATGCTGATACCGTGCGATGCAACGGCGGATCGACGCCACCGAGAAGGAGGCGACGAGACGTTTTTACGTGTCGATGCAGCTTCCTAGCTGGCTGGCTGGCTTGCAAGCGAGCAAGCGACCTACACTCCTGTTTCTCCTCCTTTTCCCGTGTGCCGTGGGCACCTTATCGCGAATGGAGAATCGCGGAACCGTGGCAGATGTTTCTCACCCTCGTGCACGAGAAACGTACGTCTTGTACGATGCATGACCGCGGATCGCGCGTTCGACAAATGATCCTCTTATTTCGATCGGGCCGTTATGCGAAATGCACTGCGACGCGTTGAGATCAATCGCTGCGAAGAGACGGTTTCGGTGGAAGCTTGGACCTGGGGCTATAAAAGGGTTGCTTTCGGCGTGTCACTGTTCGCACGTTCGTTCTTACCTTCTCTTCCTTCTCGCGCGAGAGTAGAACATGTATATAGGATGGCCCATTTTAAACGACGTATTAAAATTTCTCGAAAACCAAGACTCACTGAAAAATACTTCGTACAAAAGTTTTATGGTTTCGAGGGGAGCAATAAGATGGTGACCTTAACTTCGTTGCTTACATAATAATATGAGAGAAATCGATTATTGATATTAATCATTGCACATTGGTGCATCGATGCATTTACAAAATGTAATGATTTTTTCTAATTTCCCTATGTTTCCTTGCAGCAATCGATTCCATTTGTCGTTCTATGTGTTAAAGCTACGAAAGTGTTAAGATGATGTTATGGAAAGGTAAAATACTTTATGAGATATTTCATATCTTGTACTAAAAATATCAGAATAAAAAATGAAATACCTCGAAAAATATTCATTTTTCGATTACCTTACTCTGATATTTTTATATGTAGAATGAACAGATGAATCCATTTGCGTTAAAAAAACTATATGATTCTATTAACACATTGTATGCAGGAAACGTACTTTTACGTTTTTTTCACTCTGTCACTACACGCGGGTCACGTAAAAGTACGTATTTAGTAGATTTGTGCTGGAGAGCGAGTATCGTATAAATACGATGGGCATTTTAAGTGTGTACGGTGTTTGTGTTGCTAGGCAACGATTTCCATTGTTTCTTTTTAGAAGTTTAGTTTGTCGAGTTATTTGATTTAATTGAATATTTTACTGAATACCAAACTCCCGCGAAATTCACGAAAAAACGCCCGCTACACGCGTAAGTCCGCGGTGAAATATACCCGCATGCAATATATTAAAAAAATGAAGTTCATCTTGAAATGATCTTGAATTATTAACCATGCAATAAAGGCCACCACCTTATATCTCTCTTGAAACTATAAAACTTTCGTACGAAACATTTTTCAATGAAATAAAATATTGATTTTCTAAAAATTTCAATGTATCATTTAAAATTGGCAACTCTGTATAGAAATATATATAAAAATAATATAATAATAGAGAAAACTGTGTATATTACATGTTTACGAAAAACAAAACAACATATCATGACTGCCTGTATTAATTACCGTTGATGCAGCAAAAAGGAGTCTCAGTTCACAATACGCTCACGGTTTCGTGACGCGACAAGAAGTATTATTAGTAGTCACGATACGACGAGAAATTGACAACGCGATAACAACAGCGAGATCCATGCTGTGTAAAATTGATTTCACCTCTCAGCTGCGTTACGACGGAAAATTGACAACGCTAGAGATACCGATGAAAGCTGGGTAAAAATGATCGCACGACGTTGCGTGAAATTGGTTTAACTTTTCGCAATATGATAGCGCGGAAAACACACCGTCGTTTTAAGGATTCGTCGTTGCTATTTGATTATGCGATCGAGCCTCTCCAATTATACCGTAATAAATTTATTTAGACCATTCCATGCACATTAAGATCTACCGATAAAAAAAAGTATGAAAAGTATGTCGCAAAAATCGTGAAAAATTATTTGGAAACGCTCAGGTGGGATATTTTACAGCACCCGCCGTATTCGCTCCTTCTGATTACTGGTTATTCCGACGGATGCAGAACGATTTGGCAGTTCACCGGTTCACTTCTTTCGCAGAAATCGAAAATTGGCTCCTAACTTGGATCGCCTCAAAAGACGAGACATTTTTTCGAGATGGAATTCGAAAATTGCCTGAGAGATGGGAAAAGTAGTAGCCAGCGATGGACAATACTTTGATTAATCTGTTCATTAATTTTGTTCTGAAATAAATGCATTTTTGATTACAGAAAACGGACTGAACTAATTTGTATTCCCAATATGTGGTTTTTTGCAAAAGGCTCATTCATATTTGATCCACCCTCGTATATGCTATACCATTCCGAAGTTGAAATTTTTTACTATTACACAATTTTTAGCCTTTCATACACAGCAATACATATAAGGTTGAAACTGATATAATTAGAGTCATTACAGCCCTGCCATTATAACTAGAGTTACTTCTACAATTTTTAACCTTATGCGTTATGTGTAAGATTGAAAATCATGTGACTCTCCGTCTAGCGAATGATAGAGGAGATGAGAGAGATTTGATACTGATGGAGTTTGGACAGTTATTTTCCTTCTAACAATTAGTAGTATACTTTTGGCTGAATCACAGTTGATATGTCTCTATATAATATGTATGACAATTTACCAAGTTGTAAAGATTATAATTTTAATTCAAGGTAAATAAGATTATTTTTGACAATCGAAAATCATTATAAGAATTTTATTCAATACATTCTAATATACAGTTTTTAAGATTTACAGTACAAGTATGCTCTAACCTCAATGTTTAAACTAAAAGTGTCTAAACTAAAAGTTTTGGTAACCGTTCTAATATAAAGAAATCAATCAAAGAAAGTTGTGACACTTCACTGAGGAAAAGTTGGGACGTCCTAACTCTTCCTTGAGATGTGTCTTTACGCTTTTATAAATATTTAATCTACTATATATCAGTCTTAATATTATTATCATTTTTCCACAAAACATTTGTTTTCATTACATTTTTTATGAAAACTTTAATAAATAATATTTATTTAATATTTTAATTAATGTTATTTTAATGAATGATATTAATGTCAGAATGATATTAATGTCAGAATAAAAAATAAAAAATACATTAACTATTAAAGTATAATTATTTCTATTATTTTATAAATCTTGCCTACCAAATTTTGTCTACCATGTATTCTATCCTTCCTTGATACACGGAAGATTTTGGACAAATATTTAGCTTTACAATTTATTTAATTACGTTCCTAATTATCAAGATACTTTATTCAAATTTAGTATGAACTTTTTCGGTAGAATAACAGTTTCATTTTTTGTGGTTGCGATATTTTGAGAAACAAAAGCTACAAGAGACAAAATTGTTCCAACTTTCCTTCATCTCCTTCACAGCACATATTTGACGCCGACCGTACAATAAATATTTCACTCGTTGGTACCGTTCGTTTGGAAAACCGTCAATTACAGACCAACTTATATTTTTGTTAATCTAGCAATAAAAAATGGATTTAATTTATTTACATGGACGTAGAATGAAAATTTATCGTTGTCACACCTATGTGACATTGGTTTCTCGTCTGAATCGGTGCGTCACACACATGTGACGCGTGGTAACGAACGCTTTAAAAAATATTCTAATGAAAGCAAACAAGTTTATGGATAATACGCTTATGGATAATGCCTTCTTCGTATTTCCTCGCAGTGTGAGAGATACTGTTGCAAAGAAAAATTCAATTCGAAAGAGTTAACAATTGCGCAGCGAGGACGCGATAATCCAACGTTAGTATCCATCTGCCGGAGGAAGAAGATTTCGTCATGTTTTTAGATGGGACAACACGCCGGCGTAAATTCTCGCTGCGAGGGATTTACTAATTCGACGACGGTGCGTCGTCAGGGCAGGCGGTGCGCAAAATTTGAATCTTTATCTCAATAGAGCGAGTACAGGCCCGAACGACGGAGTCTGTCCCGTGCGTTCTATGCAAATTTTATCGTACTTGGCATGCTAACGCCTCGCTTAAATTGGCACGCGATCGCTCGGGCCGAGCGTTAACTGCCGAATATTCGCCTCGTCTTCGAGTACCTAAACACTCGAATTACACAGCGCTGATGCGCGAGGACGCGTATTGTGTTAAGTTAATAAGGATGGCCGCGGATAGACGGGATGAATTGGGCCGTTAGTGCCCGGCGTGGAACCTCCGGGAAAGTGAGATTTTCCTTAAACGAGAGTTTAACAAAGTTCCCGGTTATTACGACAGAATAGCCAACTTTCAAGATAAGGAGTACAGAGGACGAAGCTCGAGGAAGAGAACGAGAAGCGCGCGCGCGTTTAACTTCTCGCGCGCTCTCGTCGGGAGAGTAAATATTTCTCTTTTCTTTTTTCGACTGAGGCTCAGCAAATTTTTATCTCGAATGAAAGCATTAATTTGCGAAAAAACGACGACACCGGGAATAAGTACCAGGCCACGCTCGCGGCCTTCCCACCTCTCGCCTCGCCCATGTTCGCCATCGCACGCCCGCCCGCTTGTGCGCTCTCTCGAAGACGCTTAACTTTCATCGCGAAACTTCGGTATCATCTTGCATTTATTAAACCCTCCAGCGTATTTGGCGAATATTTCTCGGTATCACTGTGTCGGTATAACGTGCCGTTCCGTCCCATGCCACGCCGTGCCGCGTCGTACTTCCCCGTCTCGGGCAAAAATGTAAATGAACTCTCCCTGATAAATTTAACGTGAACGATTTTATTAGCGTTTGCGCGATTACGTGGATGCCTCGACGATCACAGGAGGAGTGAAACAGCATTCTCCGTAGTTACGCGTCCGCGTAATTAATGTTACACTCGCGAAGCGAAGCGCAACAGCGAACTTCGTCTCCGCCGCTACTGCTGTTTCGATGGTGCCTCGCCGGCCATGCATTTTTGAACGACGTGTGATATTCCACGGAATCTCCGCGTGTCGAAATATATAATAAACTTCGCGCTTTGGCGAAATATTTACGACGGTGTATATTTTAACGTCCCGACTCTCTCATTAAATAGCCAACGCCTCCGCTACGTTCTGCACGTCATTTGCAGAGCTTCTCTCCTCTGCCCCTCCCCGTAATACTCGACGGCAAAACTGAAGCACGAAGTTTCGTAAGAGGCCGACGCGACGCAATATATTGTGCGTGTATCTGTGTCAGATTAATTAGCGTGCCTCGCGCGAGACGTGGCGCTTCCGTGCCGCACGTATGGTAATTACACCGTGAACATGATTCTTGCCGTCTTCTTGCTCGCGAAAACCTCGGTAGATCGTTTCAACTGTTTGAGGTCACATCTTAAGATCGCATCAAGCAATTATACCGGCAATCGCATTGGAATACCAATTAAACTACGGTAAATATACAATTGGTAAAATATGCATCATAATTCAACAACAATAACAACGATAACTTTATCGACTGTTACACAATGTTTACTAGAAGAAAAGCACCAAAATTGAACATAAGTATGAAAAGAAGAAGTCAGTCAGGGGATTCCTTTCCACACAACAAAAAGTGCAATATTGTAACATTGTGACATTTTTAAAGTTTAAAGTTTTAAAATATATGTAAGATTTAAAAATAACATATAAAAGGATATAGAATAAATATTCAAAATAATGTAATTTCAACGCTTTTTTTAATTTTATCTCTTTGATAATTCTGTAGGTATCATAGGATGTCGGTTTTAGCGTTTAGTTTCTAAAATCGTTAATACTCAAACATCTTAAAAAAACAATTATTTGTAAAAAATATGTAATAATTTTCACGAGTCTGTCATATATTTTGGTAGGAAAGGGATAGAGTGCCGAATTGTATTCATGACACGTACATTTAAATTTTATACTTTTAACTGACATACTTTAAAGCCTAAAAATAAAATGGCATTTCGATTTTGGTGTTTTCCCTTTACGCAAAAATATAATACATTATTGCATGGACAACGACCAAGGCGAGGCATCAGTACAACACAGCTGTTATCTGAATAAAAAATCTATATCATTAATATCTATATTATTAAATCTATCTATATCATTAAAGGTCTATATCATTAATTATAATCAGACGGCACGATGTAAAGTTTCGGTGTGAAGTACGATAACGTGACGCATACGACGCGATACCGCGATTGATGCACAAAGTGTAATTATATAACGCTTACGATTAATAAATGCGACGTCGACTTCGCGGAAGGAGGCACCATCTGTGTGCAGCGCTTAAAGTCTCATTCGACCTCGTTGTCGGCCGGTTATAACGCGTTTACGACTGCTTATTAAATCCATTGCGACGCCGAGCTCGTTGTCGAAACGCAGCGTTCTCCCGACGCGACGTTATTTTGAGCGACATCTAGTCGCCCCTAAACATTTTTCGTTGTGCGCGCGCGTACACAGCCGTGAATGCTGAAATGCTTCAACGTTTGTTGCAAATAAATTGCTTTAATACCGTACGACGCGGCTCCAATTTTTGTGGTTTTAATTTTCACGAGACTCGCGAAAAATGATGACAATAAGGATGAAGGGGAATGTAAAGTTCAGGACGAAAATGGCGTATTACCGGTGGCGACGCGCGTTAAGAAAAATAAATTCGGATATACGAACGCGTTGCGCTGGGAATACAAAAAAGGGTAAAGAAAATCATAAGAAACAACAGTTGGCGCGAAAATTCGAATGATTCTTCAGAAGTCGAATCGAAAACAGTGGAACAGTGAAATCGAGATATTTCGTACTTCTATCCGCACACACTTTTTTCAGCGAAACTACTCAGCGCGGTGTGGGAAGAGAGGATTTTATTATATTTCACCGCGGAATACATCGAGATATTTTTAATTTGTCTTAAGTATTTTGTTAGGTTTTTCTGAAGTTTCCATCTTGTTTCAAGCCCTTCCGTTCGAAACTTCCTTTCGACTTCTACACTTATCTCAAACTTCTTCCCACATAAATATGATCCTGGCAAAGCACCTTTCTAAACTTTTCTCGAACTCTTCGTAAAAACTGGTAAATTTTTAATGCGTCTTTATAATCCGATAGATTTCGTGAAAACATCGGGAGGACGCGCCGGTCACGTATACGGGGGATAACTCGGAACCTTTTAAGTCCTATTGCGATTTATTTTGGCAGCCGGAATTTTATTATCAGGGTTAAGCAGTTCTTCGATACGCGACGCACATACATTCACACATATAGTCCGTGTTTTTCGCGTTAAACACTTCGCACGTGCGCTCACGTCCCCCGTATCTCCCATTTTATCCGAGAGAGGATTTGTTTAATGTCACCGTAGCCGTCGACTGTTAATACTGCAGAAGAGTAGATAGTTAAATAATCTCTTTTTTTCGTAAACGCGCTGAGCTCGTTGCCGAAGTTGGATAACAGTGAATATATAGCGCGTATCAAAGTGAAATGGCGTCCACGGCGTGGAGAGAATGGGAGAGAGGAGGCTTAGCATACGAATATCCGATTCTGTGTTTGTGGGTTGCTACCACGGTCTGATTTACATAGTTATTATGATATTATGCGACCGCAAAAGGATTTTTATCATCAGCACTGTCTGCGCCGCAAAGGAAGTACAAACCGTGACATATGCTTCCTTTTCTTCTGCGTCGGCTTTTTGCCGCGTGCACCGTATCCGTGAAGGATTAAGAGATATAAACCTGTCCTGTCTAGTCTTATCTTAATGTTTCGCGCGTTGTTGTTCCTCTCGACCAGCGCACGTCGCGGCAGTAATGTTAAGGTGGTTGGTCCGTAAATTAGTTCTTTTAGAAATTTTTTTGAATTTATATAAGTAACAGCATATTGATCGAAACAATTTATATACACATAAAATTAGGAAAAGATTGACTATACTGAAGCTAATTTAAGTCAAAGTTTACATATATTTACATATATTACAGAACATATTAAAACAGTTTTTGATATCACATTTTCAATTCAAACTGTTTTTACGGTTTTAATGAGAAATAAGAAGACTATAAGAGAGACTTGTAGAAATATTATAAATTACAAGATAGTATATTATTGCAAGATCGTTGACTATCTAGTTTACTAGAAATTGATATGTAAAGTACACAACTTCTAATAACGGTTGAAGTGTATAACAGTTAATCTATAAAGATTTGACAATATTAATATATGCTATATTTCCCTTTGTGTCTCTTGGTTAGGTATCTCTTTTAAGATGGTTAAATAATCTTAAAGACCTACTCGAGCAAAAATTTAACCTAATGACTGTCTGGTTATGACATAGAAAAGTCGTGTTTTACATCATTACTACCTAATAATAGCTAGCTACTTGCTAGTCAGGAATGTAACGCTCATTTCTATCAGTGGTTATATTAGAACAGTTAACTAGTAGCTAGACAAAAAAAGCGTAGTCATGAGGTGGGAAATAGCTAGCTAGATATAAATAGCTAGCTGCTAGCCAATAATACAATAAAATAATAACTTGTAGCTATCTAGCCTGGACTAGACAGCGACTAGATAGCAAAAGCGAAATAAAATAAAATAAAATGAAAAAAATTATATCTCTATCTTTGTATTTACTCTATAAGTATCTTGTTTTAAATCCCGAGGTGAGATTTGATATCTATGATAAATGCGTCACGTTCCGAATTGTTATTTCCTCTCCTTGGTGAAGTTCTATTTTAACGCAGCCATAAAGACCTCGCGAGCCTCTCGGAGCTTTTTTAACTAACCGAAGTGGTGACATAAGCGGATTATCGGACCGTCACTGAAAGTCGCGGGGAACGATCTTATAAGTTTTCCTAGTTTTATTAGTCGCTTTTGTAATCTCGGTCGTCTCTATTTACTCGTCTAAAAACGTAAAGGCGATTAATTATCGATATATTCACCGCAACGACACTTCATCTCTTTCATGTTTTATATACGTGTGTTAAAACTTATATGTATATTAAATATGTAAATTCATCTTCAAATTACTCAAGAAAATTCTTCACATACGTGCGTAAATTTATTTCGACACCTGGGTACTGATCATATAATTTTTCTCTGGCGGAAATATGAAAGGTGAACATTTCCATAGATACAAATGTTTTCAAATTAGAAAATTTACACTTTTCACGAGTTCACGCTAGAGGAGAAAATTTACGACTCCCTGAGGTCGAAAGAAGAAGGGTGAAAAGGATAAATTTTCTAATTTGAAAACATTCGGAAATGTTCACCTTTCATGTATCCGCCCTAAGGAAAAATTACATGATTGCTGCTTTGAATTGTTCAATATATTTTCCATGCGAAGTGAGCAAGTAAATTCTGCATTTGAAGGAAATGAATGTATTTTGTTAATATTGTTACATAACAACAAATCGACTGAAATTCGATAGAGATTTTTACCGTAGCTTTAGTAAACGAAGCGAAGAAATTCGTATTTCAACTGTGCTTTGCCTCGCGAGTACTGCATCTTACAAGCAAAAGAAAGCGTTCTTTCTACCCTGCAAGAAAATCGCGAGCAATCCTATGCGGGTGATTTTCCACGTGATTTTCGGCATACCCGTGTATCGGACAATAAGAATTCGTATTTCTCGCAACTTCGTAGCGACTGCTGTAATCGATCAAGTCGAACGGGCTCGACTTGAAAACCTAATAAACGCCTGCCCAGCTCTTCCTCGCTTCGGCGGAGGCTAAGCGGCACGATACCAAAGCGGATTATTGAAACGCCGACTCGAAGTCGAGGGAAAAGTCCATCGGTCTTAGCCAGATTCGCGGGACTTTAAATTCTCACGGCTCGAATCCCTGCCGAAACTTTTCTTCGTCTTGTCGCCCCGCACCCTACCACGCCGTACCGCATTACCGAGCGGCGCCGAACCGCAAATCTGGAATATGCTGTTAAAACGTTGTACAGTAATTTCAAAACATCGTGTGTAAATATATATTCGATGGTTAAGCAAATTCGCGTGTGTTATTGTTTTTGTTGTCATAATCTTCGGCGCGTCGCTTGCTCAGACAATCCCGATTAAACTTGCGTACGATCATAGCAATCTCAAATGCCCGCATAAAAATTTCATGGGATCTGATGTGGATGACAGTCCGATTTCCCAAAATAATAATAGATTCTAATAGGGAAATCTTCACAGGCTCTGGTTATAAATGTAAAGTTTCAAATATATTTTATATGGGATTCATATGTGGGAAACATAAACAGATGCTACATTTGATCATCTCCAACGTTTTCTCGAAAATTTCTTTTGATTTCTATTTTATACTACAATTGATTTCTAATTTATACTACAATTGAACAAAAATATAAAACACTAAATATTTATACTTTACAAGTACACATACATATGCTACAAACGCACTATTAAGCATAGCAACGTTTAAAAAAAATTTTTTTTAATATCCACATTTTAAAGAATTATTGATGAAAATTATTAGATTAAAAAATTATTGAGGTGAAAATAGTTGGGTGCTGCATACGCAATGTGGTGAAATCAGGATTTGCAGAAAGTGTAATGTTCTAGAGTTGAATATGATAATAAAGTAGCAAATATGGAATAATAACGGAAATTAACTATTTTATATAGTTAACACAATCGTAAGAAATAAAAAATAATATTACCTGCAACAACATTTTTAAGATATGTTTTACTATACACATAGTAA
>NW_014557750.1:623652-676398 GCF_001313825.1 Dinoponera quadriceps | reverse complement strand
TATAATAAATGAAATAATAAAAGAAACAACCATTTCTATAAAAACATGTGTGACTATACGAATATTTATATTTAATTATATTTATAACTGATAAATTATCAGTAACAGATATGAACTTGTCCTGCCACTTTCTGCACGCATCCATTTTCTAATATACTTTACTTTAATACTTTAATAGTTCCTTATAGTATTAAATTGTATTGATAAAAAGTTACACAATTGCGTTGGTTATATAACACCATTTATGAACAATATATAAAACATCTATCAATTGAAACATTGACCTAGTGTGTGAGGCAGGTAACTCACGACCCAAGTTTTAAGTTCAAATTCCACTAGAGAAGCGTATTTATTACCGTATGATAAATACTGTATGATAAATACTCTATGATATTAAATGGCTAATAATTAAAATTTCAAAATGGTTATTAACAATATTAAGAACAACGCATTTAAAAAGAAATAATAAATTTCTATTCACGAATATGAATACGTATGATTCTTTCTTATAATTATATTTCATAATACGTTTCATTCTCATTTTAATTCATAATATAGTTGCACAAATGAATGTTATAATTGTTATGACTATAAGTTCAAGTTCATTTTGTTCTATTTTACATACTTAAAAGAACATAAACGTATAGTTGAGACAAAAATTGACTATAAAATATAGTGAAATTATCAAGGATGGGTAAAACTTCTTCTTTGAAGTTAGAAGTTAATGGCTTATTACAATTAATTTAGTTAAATTAAAAGTAATTTAAACAAAAACTAATTAAAAGTTGAGTTAAAATTAAATTAACTTATTAAAGTTAAAATTTAATTATACAAAACTATATAGTTTAGAAGAATAGTTAGGTTTTTATATATATAATCTTGCATAACTAACTTCTAACTTAAATTACTTTACCCAATCCTGAAGGTTATATAGTTACTCTAATTATATTTATATTCTTTTTCTCTCAACGTATGCAGGTACCGGCGAGTGAACATGTAAAACGTAGTCATTCCCGTTTTTCCGAATTGATACATTTCTAAGTTAATGAAACATGTATTCGCGATACTCGCGTTGCATATAGGAATTGTTTAACAGTGGGAACATAATGACTCGTCATATGACAATCGCGTCAAATTTTTATTACATTAAAAAAAAAAGTACTATCGGAACCACATCGCGTTCTTAATTCGCTTACGACCGAAGAACAGCCTTCCCCCCTCCCCCTCATCCTTGTAATTAATCAGGAAAACTATTTCTTGTTTCAGATCTGGCAGAGATTGCGACCACACGCGGATGTTGTTTCGAGGCTGCAGTTGACAGCAATTACAGATGCAGTGCCAGAATATTCGAGCCTAGCCAGAGTCGCCTTCACGGTAAATTCACAGACTCTATAATTCTTTATTTAATCCTTTGTGATCGTAAAAATCCTTCGTCGGATAATCTTAACGAACAGTTGTTATGCGTTATACATAAATGCGAGGAATGCTATTGGCAGCTTGCTGAATAATTTTGACGATTTTATAAGACGTCTTTGGAATTTTACTTTTGTTCCTTATCACTTTTCAATTCGTCAAATTCGAAATATCTCTATTTCTATAACTATATCAGGATAATTCGGTTTCCGTTTTAGATTCGTCTATTCTCGACAGGATTTGCGGCTACATCACCAGGGCAGTCACAGTTCCGGTAGATACGGAAGCACCGCTGGAGGTTATGGTACGAACCTAGCCGAGTTGTCTCGAGAGTGAATTCACAGACTCTCTATAATCCTCCGTTTAATCCTCCATGATCGTAATAATCCTTTGCGAAATCTTAACAATCAGTAACTGCACGATGTACGGGAACGCGAGGAATGCTATCGGAACGACTGCTGAATAATTAAGCGTTATAACGTCACATCAAGTATTAATATCATGATATAATATTTAATCATTAGAGAACTATTTCTTACTGAATAATTAAACGTCGTAACGTCACATGTATAATATTAATGTTATGACGTAAGAGAGAGAAAGTGGATAATTAAAGAATTATTTCTTATCGTGTTTGTAACGCGATCGTAACAATGCTTTAAAGTGAAATACGACGCGGATAAAATCATGTAACTTTTTAAATAACACATATACGTACGCGACGAGGGGGCAGCTATTAGAGTATTTGAACTGGAGATGAACGCGTCGAGATAAGTCGTACGTTATTTTTAATTCCTCAAACTTGATCAGAAAAACCGTGAGACAACTTCGCACGTGTGATCATCATATTGAGAATATTGTGAGAAGTAGGAGCACTCAACATAATTTAAAGGGTTTTCATTATATTTCATATTTAAAAAATTTAAAAGGATATAAAAAGGCATATTTCATATTTAAAAGATTTAAAAGGATCCTGGAATCGTCCTGCTTTATCGCAAATTTGCTGTATTCGTTATTGGCTGCACAGAATTAAAAATCCTTTTACACAGTTACAATACATTAATTGACGATGACGGTTGATTTTATTTGAAAAACGAAAAAAATTTTATAATTTGCTAACTTTCTCATTTTTTTAAATCAACCGTCCTTGCCTACACTGACATATATATTGCAATTATGCAAAAGAATTTTTAACCTGTGCAACTAATAACAAATATTATATAATACTAACAAATTTACGATTAAACTGGACGACACCTCTTAATGGAGATTTTATTCAAACCTAACCTTATTTAAAAAATTTTTTTGTACCGAGTATTTTCTTTTTTAATCATCAATTCGTCGAAAGCAAGCAATTCCTGTTTTCTAAAATTAATGACAAAAATCTATTTTCTGCTTCAGATTTTTTCGTTTTCGGCGAGGTTTACTGTTACAGGACAGTCGCAGTTCCAGTGGATACAAAAGCAACACCGAACTGTCCAGTTTGGGTCGAGCAGAGTCGGCTAGAAGGTAAGTTCATTGCCTTCCTGTATTACTGTAACATTCAATTGTTCGCGATCGTAATTCGAATTATGTTGACGACTTTGTTTCAACTTTCAATCGATGGTTCAGAGTCGTCAAAATAATTAGTATTGCGATCGTAAAACGGCTACTCTCTCACAAACCACACATACATATACATACTTGCAGCTACACTTGTTGATTAAACAGAATTTTTCGACCTAGCAGAACATGGCAAATGAGATCGTGAAAATATTTGATATGTTATGAAAATATTTAATATATTGTAAAATTTATAATAGAATTCGACTAATTAAAGTGTAAAGATATTATTATTACATAAAAGTTATTTCTATGTTGTATACAATATTCCGTCTCGTATAATTAGAAACTCGATACTTTTTGTCGTATTAATGAAGCAGAATATATTAATGAAGCAGATAGGATTGCCGTCCTTAAAATACATAATTTATTATTATTGATCTATATTATTACTTCGTTCGACCATAGTACTTTCTTTATTCAGCGTATTCGGGAATTACTGATAATTTCGTACACATATTTTCCTGTCAGAATTAGGAATTTCGACTTCTAATTAAGTTTTGGAAGTGGGACGTGTCGTTAAAGTGTCATAAGATTACTTTGGAACATCCTGTACATACCTTTAACCGTACGCTAGTTACGCTGGTACGCGCGTTTACCCCTTTTCGTCCCCTTTCCAGGTTGGAGACGCAAGCTGTTACATCGTTCGACCCCCAAATACCGCCGGCGTACCCCCGCGCTGGCGTAACCACTCTTCTGATAGTGGTGGCTCGCTGTCCCCGAACCGATGCATTTGCCACCGACGTCGACTACGCCGCGATAATTCCATTTCCGCGAAGCGGCGCGAATTCGAAGTTTAATTAATCGAATTCGCGCCCATGCCATCCTCGCCCAGCCGAATCCTTCTCCCACCATTTCTAGTTCTCTCCCGCTTAGGCTCCTTTGCCTCGGCTCTCTTCCTACCCTCAGCCAACCAACCAGCCACCCACCCACCCTCTCAGGCTTCGATCCCGGAAATTAGTAAGATCGCACATGCGGAACACGGAGGTTTCCCGCCTGCTGGAGACGCGGTATATATACTACTTGTATCTACATACGTATGAACCTAAGCATTACGCGCATACCAATACGTACATCGATACGTATGCAAGTCGGTGCGAGCCCTTGCATTACATGGTCGCACAATGCAGATCGTGCGACCCGGCCTGTTAATACGGCGCGGAAATGTGTACTTCCGAGACGGTTGGGAAAGTTTACCGGAGTCAACGAGAAATTTACAGGCGTTCAGTGCGCTCGATCGAGCGCTTCGAACGGCCGCCGTTTGACGGCTTCTCTTTTTCGCATGCCTGGTGCTTGGCGCGGAAATGCGATCGACATTGAACGATGCCGGCGTCGACGCAACTGAATCGATTATTCTGAGAGAAGTGGGCTCTCGATAAAGGAAATTAATACAAACAGCTTTCTGTTTGTGCACACATGGGGCGTGCAAGCTCGCGGTATAATTTTCCGTCGATTTCTCGCCGCGCGAGACCGGCGCTTTGTGTGCCACCGCGATAATTTTTCCACCATTACTATCGCGAAATGAACGTACATACCAATCTTTCCACTCGCTCGGACATTTTTTCCATTATTTTTCGGTGTTTAACGTTTAGATATCTTAATGGTCTTTATAATTACAATTCGGAGTTTATATTGCACTCGAGTAAATCGAGCATCATTTTCACGCTCTGCTCGAAATTAACTGAAAATCGAGGACTTGCTTCAGCATCAGTAGTTTAGGAGCTTAGTTCGCGAACTACTTGAAATTAACTGGAAAACCAGCTTGTGCTACGCATTACTGGAGTTAATCTGCGCAAACGCGTTTCAGCTTGCTCGTGTCTAATACAAAAATCGCCGATATTTTCTGACATTGTCGTTAATGACGAGTGTCAGCGTAGATCGTTGGCGGGATTCGATGTTGTTTGTCACCACGAAGATCGCAGTTTAACCGGTCTAGAATTAAAACGTTCAATACCGTGATTTATTTGGAGAAATCCCCTCACGGACTTCGATCCCGTGTTTCTTTTTTTTACATGTAATTGTGTAAAACAGATTTGTGCTCGTTTACACCTAATTCAGTTTAATCTAATCTCGATTTAATCTACAATTTATTGAAACTTGGACTAAAATGAAGTCTCGGTTTAAAAATCGGATAGTGCTGATTGGTTTCTACTAGCATTACATACAGTAAATTCAAGGTTCCTGGATATTCGCCATGGCTATCCTTCGATAAAATCAGAAGCAAGAAATCGCATGCTAAAATATATTACAGTATATATTCTGTTAAATACGAGGGTGGATCAAATATAAATGAGCCTTTTGCAAAAAAAACTACATATTTTTCAAAATCAATTCTAATTTGCATTTTTCTTATTTTTTTACATAGTCCCCCATCTTATCTATACAATTCCTCCAACGGTCTGATAATTTTTTAATCCCGGTATCATAAAAAGTTCGCGGACGTGTATCAAACCAATCGCACACGAATTACTGCATCTCCTCGTTCGTTGTGAAGCGCTGTCTACCAAGGGCTTCCTTGAGTGGCCCAAACATATGGAAGTCGCATGGTGACAGGTCTGGGCTGTAGGGTGGATGTTCTAGGACAGCCCCAGTGCATATCGGCCAATTTTTGTTGTGTTACTACTGCGGTGTGGGGTCTGGCGTTGTCTTGGAGGAGCAACACACTTCTGATCGGAATGCCGCGCCTTTTTGACCAATAGGCAGCTCGAACTGAAGTTCCTGAGAGATTTCAAGAACAGTTAAGTGCCGATCGCCTTCGATTAGTTCTCGAAGAGTCTTGGTGTTCTGCGCTATGATGCTGGTGCGGGGACGACACTGGTGTGCAATGTTTTCAACACGCTCCCGTCCTTTCTTAAATTCGTTACACCACTGCTTCACTCGAGCCCATGAAAGGGTTCTTTCCCCGAACTGTGGGAATAAACGGCGTCGAATTTCAGCAGCCTTTACATTTTCGTTGACGAGAAACTTAATAATAACACGTTGTGCAACTGCGGGGTGTACCTCTTTCTCGCTCATCGTGATTGCTGCTGAGAGTAAGAAGCACGTGGCGCGCCAACGTTATTACTGCCTTCCGCATAACCCCCCTCCACTGTCCAAAACGTTGTAGACCTCTCAAGCCGCCGACGGGCGCGCAATTTAAAAAGGCTCGTTTATATTTGATCCACCCTCGTAAATACCGAGAATTGTTCAGTAAAGCACAAAATATTGGTTTAATCACCCAAATTTATTTTGTCGTCTTCAAAATAGGCCCCATTTGATGTGATACACTTATGCCAACGAATAATCCAGTCGTCGAAACATTTCTTATAAGTACTTTCCGGTATGACCTGCAGCTTCTGTGAATTTTGTTTTATGACTTCAATGGACTCAAATCGTCTTCCACGAAGTGGTAATTTAAGTTTGGGGAACAGGAAAAAGTCACACGGAACCATATCTGGCGAATACGATGCTTGGTCGATGACTCTTGTTGAGTTTTTGGTCAAAAATTCGCGTACATGTCGATGTGTAGGACGGCTCATTATCGTGATGCAAAATCCAAAAATTGTTCTTCCATAAATCTGGCCTTTTCCGGCAAACATTCTCTTTCAAACGCCTCATAACACCCAGATAATATTATTTGTTGACTGTTTGCCCCTTCGGAAGGAATTCCGAGTGGACAATACCACGATAGTCAAAGAAAATAGTCAACATGACTTTGTTGAAATTAACAATTCCGGTATTTATTTGACAGATGTACATAGAGATAAGAGAATATACGCACAAAATAACACTCGTGATCGATTCAACATTTGTAAAAATGTCCGGACGCTTTCCTTTAACAATCAATAAATAGCCGAAAATTAGTGTAATTTACTTTTTAACCCATCTTTTCTCATGATTTCTGTTACGTTAATTATATGGCTATTTATTAACTGTTCAAGTTAAAGAAAAGCGTCCATTTTTACAAGCGACATTTTTACAAGTGTGCTTAATCGATCACGAATGTTATTTTATGCGTATACGTGTACCGTAATATATTTTGGCATACGATTTCTCGCTTCTGATGTTATCAAAGGATAATCGTAGCGAGTATCCAGGAGCCTTAACTAAACTTATAACTCGTGTGATGTAACTCAATAAATTATGAATATCGAATGTTGATTAGTTCAATGTTCATCCTCAAAGACTTATGGCGTCAAATACAGAAGTCGTGTCTTCATAACATAGTCTTCGATGGTTTCCGTTCTATTAAAATCTATATTTTTTTTATTTTACATTACTTTAGATTTTATGCTGAAAATTTGTGTGTGAACGTTAATAAGCATTGTGATTACGCGTATTTTTTTGAAAATAATAGATAATAGTATTATATTAAGTTCAGATGGTGTATAATCTACGTGAGCGCATTCTGCAAAATATAATCCTAAATAATTTATATTTTTAATATTTTAATATATTTATTTTAATATTTATTATTTCTTAAAACAATATGTTACCATTTTACAAATAAAAATAAACTATTGTTGATACTTTTAAAATAAACGTATTTTTCTCATAAAAACGTCTATTTTCAAATACCTTCAAATACTTTCTTTTAATGATCCAAAAAATATGTTTTTTTTCAATGCGCACTAGATACAGTTGCAGATTAAAATAATAAAAATAGATAAATAACGATTTTTTTAAGTAAAACACTACCATTCACCAAACTACTATCTAAATTCGAATTTTTTCAATAACCTAGAATTTGATTTTCTATGAATGCATGATCTAACGTGTAAAGTAGGAGAATCATACTTTATTCTAGAATTTCATCAATCTTTTTCCTTCTACAGTTTTTCAGATATGAGCGTTGACACCTTTTATAGCATTTCAGATATTGCCATCAAACTTAAATCACTTTTTCTTGGCAAATCACTAAAAAATTCACTATTGTCAAATTGGATCACCTTAATCACTTTCTTTCCGGAACTGCCGTTTAATTTGTAAAATATGTGACGTTTTATATATATTTTTGCCATCTCTCTTAATAAAACTGCTCTGAAAGCGAATTTATATTATTTATGCCTTTGATCTTAGAACCAGCTATGTCGCTATAGATTACTTTTTAAACCATGATGATAGAAACGGTCAATAATTCGTGAAACTAGGAAAGAACATTTCGGCTGTTACATGTACAGGACGTTGATGGCGAAGGCGTTAAATACGGAGCGGATACAGGGACGGGACCGTCAGATATTTGTTCGCACGACGCGCACGAAGAATTAAATATTTTAGCATTAATAGAAGAGCAGTGTGTGTGTATTTTTGTCAGACCGGGCTATGTAAAGGCAGCGGTTGTGCCGCTTCGCGGCGAAGTATGTGTGCGCCGGCCGGTATTTTCACGGAAGACACAGAGCTATAAATATGCGACCGCATTTGCCAACATTTTTTATTGCCCGGCTATAAGCGCGAACCGCGCCGGTAACGCGCGAATGTGTGCGAAATTGTGTTTAAAACTTCGACCCCGCGGGGGCGATAGCGCCGTCACACGTGTAGACGACGTGTGCGGACGTACGTGTCGGTGTGCACACGTGAGCGAGCGCGCGCTCGCGCGCAAATAGCGACCATATACGCGTATATTACGCACTCACAATTCACCTCACGCTCCTTCGTCCTTTAATACGAGCCCGCGCACGTATGCCCGCACTGGAGCGTGTCCTTAACGTGTAAGAAGATTACTACTAGTACGTGAGCGCGAGCGCGAAACTATGCTTGAAACTATTCCTCCGTATAGGCGTGCACATATTAATATTAAGCGTACACACTGTACAAACACGTGCGCAGCGCCGGCCGTGCAACGAATACCTGCGACTTGTCACCAAAGATGTCACGCGCGCTTTCTCTCGACACGCGCGTTTCCGTAAGTCAAACTCTGAAGATCGACGGTCGCGCTTCAAGGGGGGCTACCGAGGATTAAAGGATTCCACAATGGAATCCACTCTTCTTCAGATAATGAACACTCGTTCCGCGCCGAATCGTTTAGTTGGCTCGTTTCGGGATTCTCCTCGCGAGCGTTAATTTTTTTAACTGCGAACGATACGATAGGGACTCGTGCGCGTTCGCGGCGTAACAGCTTCCTAATTAGCGCACTAATTAGCGCCGCGTCTAAACACATTGCCGCAAAACGACGGCAAAGTGGAATTCCGCGGAAAGGTACCGCTAAAAATCCGATTTCTCGAGTGGTGAAGCTTTTTTCCGCCGAACCGCGTGCTCGCGCGCTAATTAAGGCTCGTTTCGTGACATTTTTCCAAATTTCGCCGGAAATTCCGTGAGACCACTGTCGCCCCCGGAAATGGTCGAGACAAACCGGCGTTAAAAATCGAGTCGAAACGCGCGCGTTCGCTTCTTCTTCATCTTCTCCGCGACGGACGTGAATTTCCGGCTGGGAAAAGTCGGCCGGACCACGTCGGTGATCCGAATGGTCGTGGAGTGACGCGCGTCCTTGCGTATCCGTAATTGCACACGTCCCCGACGTTGATGTATACCTTCGCCCATATATAATCGCAAACGTAATTGGGATTCTATACATGTCCACTTGGTCCTTAGCATTACGTAACGTTCGAGAAGCTTCCTTGGTGTTAACAGCCGTGCTCAGATGGCGGAGGCTACTACACGGTCGAGACGACGCTCGAGGTTGTATCCGAGTGGTAGATATGTTGTGTAAATGCAGTTAACTATAGTAACGAAACACATTTTGCCCGCTCTACGTGTGGACGCGCACGTTACATATGTATAAGGTTATATGGTATACAACACGATGGCTAAAGGGCGGTCTCCCCGTGGAGTACTCGCACGCGCGGATCGTGGCAGCGTCGCACCTGTGACGCTAAACGTAGAATCTTAATCTCACATCTTAATCGCACCTTCGTCACGGTGTAATATTTCTGGAATTTTGCCGACCAATTGGATCGACTCGCTGAGTTCCCGGAAGTTTCGCGTGTCGTGGCGTCCGAAGAATCCGTCATTACATCCGAGGATTACAGTCGACTCAAAATTCGCTCGAACACACTTCGCACAATCATTGACGCGTCGATTGGGCTCGCAGTAGCGATTGATCGGAACTAGCCACGCCAGTAAAATTGCTCATTTAACTCTGACTTCATGTTCATCTCATACTTTTCTACTTACTACACACAGAAAAATACATATCGCATACAAATAAATGTTACTTGTTTCAGGCATGCCGTAAATTTATACACTGTAAAGAAATGCTGCTGTCCAATTAATATTTACTTGATTCAATTGAAATGGTTATTCCAATACTCCTTGGCAAATATATTAAAGGTAGAAATTTGGTTTATTATAATGGGTGTTAAAAATTCGACCGACAAATTTTGAAAGGAAATAGAGGAAAAATAAACATCTTTCGTTAATATTAATTTTCTCTATAATATTTTGTTTTAATACTGTATGTTATAAATAAACATGAATATGGAAAAACACAAATATGGAAAAATTAAATTCAAATTCCTCCTTAAAGCTCGGCTATTTCGTCGTAACCATATTGATTTATGACGTCATAGACGAGAAATGACATGCAATAAGTTTTTTTGCGTTATACAGCTGTATTTTTTAGTTTTTTTCTGAAAAAGCATAATAGTCCCGTAATCCTGAAACTTGTAAAATATGCGGCAAACTGCATGTCATTTCTCGCCTATGAAGTCATAAATCAATATGACTGCGGCATCATAGACGAACTTTAATAGAGGAATTTGATTTTTCTACATAGTTTATTTACCATAAGGTATTAAAACAAAATGTCATAGGAAAAAATGGTATTAATAGAATTGTTTATTTTGAAGTCTTCTATTTTTCTTCAAAATTTGTTGGTCTAATATTTTAACACTTTGTGTATACAGGGTCACTTAACATTAGAACCAGAAATCTCCGTTATTCTTAATGATACGAGAAAATGTCTAAGGAAAAATTTATTTGCTTCGATGAACCACCAAGTCACTCGAATTTGAATAACTTTTTACTCTTATAGAGTGAATTTTCCGAATCGTCGAGTTAATATTTTTATTCGAAATTGAAAAATGAGTCCGATATATGTCATTATTACAGGAATTATTCATTAGTATTCACTAAAATTGATTGAAGTATTCACTCATACGGAGTCAGAATCCGCTCTGAGTGAAACATTCACTCTTGCGATTTGGAGTGGCAGTATTTTCACTGTCGCTTCGAGTGGAATTATCGTCACATTTTACTTGTTTCGAGTGAGATTCAATTCGGAGAAATTTAGAGAGTGTGCAAATCGCGACGGGTAACACACACAATAGATATTCGAAACCGTGACTTCCTCGCGACTCTTCCCCTCGTTGTTGCAACGAATGTTCATGTGTCAAATGTACATTCCATCAGTTGAGAGATGGAATATAGGTTTCAGTTGACTCCTAAATGAAAGTCTCGGTACACAGCCGGGGGTTCTGGGTTCCGCTGGGCAGGAATGTATCGATATTATGAACTATCTGGTATGACGTATCGTCGCACGAATAGACAGAAGTATTGCAGCGTCACGCATCACGCAAGCAGACACGTATGAGTATATTACACACGAGAGTCTGACATCACGTGCGTACCGCGTGTCATTTGATAGATAAGATCGTTACACGGTCCGAAGCGAACGGTAGTAGTGCCATGCAACTTGCGTTATATTATCCCTTAATCATAGAAATGAATGAAATCAACACATTCGGTATCGACTAAGCTGTTGCTTCGTCATCGCGCGTCACAACGGCTCGTTTATTCCTTATCGGAGATAAATAGATAGATAGATAGATAGAGAGAGATAGAAAGAGAGAGAGAGAGAGAGAGAAAGAGAGGGCGAGTTACTGGCTGTTGTTGAACTTTCATCGTGGATTTTCGGAAAAATATGATCGACCAAATATATCGCGATTCAATGGGTTAATTCTCGGGAGGAAGCAAACTTCCCAAGAGAGGAAGTTCTCAACGTAGCAGTAGAAATTCTATTTTCCTTCGTGTGTTTGCAAGCACAAAACTTTACTTGTCACGTACGAGAGCGTCGTGTACGAGCGCGCAACAGGGTCGGTTCAAAGGGTTGCCCTTAGCCAATTTCGCTTTAGTGTCCATTCCGTTCCCATCTTTATACATGGCGTTCCAGTTTCTCCACCTAGCTACGCTATCGGTTATCGGCTATCGGGATGTTGAACGTAACCGCCGTCAGTTGTCTGGATGTGTCAGATAAGTGGAGTTAAGTAAAGAAAAGTGACGTAGGTAGAGCCATTTATTATGCGCTCCGGGACATTTCCTCTTGGGCGCTTGAGCAAAGATACATGAATAGGTCGGAAGAATTTAGTGCCAGTCAATAAAATGGTATACCGGAGGGCGGCTGGCTTCGGCGAGAGGCGCGTTTGTTGAGTGAAACGATGTATTTCTCTCTTTCTCGCCCTCTCCCCTCCTCTATCTATCTATCCCTTTCTCGCGGCCGTCCAAATGGCAGAAATACAATTTCATTTTACGAGAGATTCAATTAAATCTAATTTTACGGGAAATAAAAAGGAAAGGCCGAAACGAAGAGAAATAGGAAAGCGATACGAGCGATTTGTCTGTTGCCCGTCTAAACTGCGTTTCAGCACCGTTCATCGACGGGGGCGAAAAGTTGGCCGACCCTTTCGCATGCATACGTCACGTCTTCGCGTGCCCCGTCGCGATCCTGTCGGTTCTATCGTGCGCATAAATATTACGCGTTAGAGCCGTAAAAAGATGACTGTAGCCGCCCGCCCGCCCGCGCACGCTGCCTAAGTGGTAAACTTGTAAGTGGCGAAATAAAGTTGGGTAGGGGTTCTGCGCGCGCGCGCGCGCGCGCTACGTGTCTGTGACAGTTTAATTAATATCTTTCATCCTCAAAGGAAAAACTTGGCGAACTAACCGGCATGGACCTCGGCGATGCCGAGCCGGCTAGAACCACTTCAACTTCGGACGCGACGACGACGACGACAACGATTCCACGCCAACGAGGACGTTCTCCGCAGCTTCATTCTTCTCGCGCTCTCGTTTACTTCTCTCGTCTCACGACCACTCGAATAAAGTTCCGTGTAGTTTTCCCTTCTCCACATTTCGGGGCGAAATGTGCGTTTTGCGTTTCGGCGTTACCGAACTGTAAAATACGCGCGATGGCGAGTCTCCGTCGGCGAAAGTTCCCCCCAGGAAGAATTTCGGAGAAAATAAAAGGAATCGTTTCACTTAATTTTTTTTCTCGACGTTGCAAGATGCCACGATTAATAAGTTAGCGGAATTTCGATGGATATTCAATTAATGTCCAAACGCGCGAACGATTCGCCGTAACGATATTCGTAAATTTTCGCAAATGCAACGGACAGTTTTCTCTCACGATTTTACCTTATGTTTTCTCGTTGAGCCGCGAGAATCCTAATTTATACTTTCGCTCGCCGTAAAACACCACGATTTTCACTACCACTACGACGCGTTATATATTTAAAGAAAAAACTAGAAGAAAACGATATCGGATACACTCGCCTCGACACGCATAGATTCCTCGGCCGCGTATCTGTGAATGCACTGACGATTAGCTTCGTAAAATATCGCGGCGACGATAATGCGTTCTCTCTCTCTCTCTCTCTTTCTCTCTTGCCGGCTGTGAAAACTGCGAAAAGAGAGGGAAAAAATAACGCTAATCCGACGAGCATGCAAGCCGCGACTTCTGAACAATCCGTAAAAAATAAACGGCACGAATTTTGCATGGATTGAGTTTGCTCGGCAAACTCGTCGCTGCTATGTTCAGCGTCGACGTGGTCATTACACACTCTTTGAAGTATTTCGTGCCCTTTAAGCTCATGATATATTTGTCCATTAAATTGGAGCATTCGAGGTTACGTTCGTACTCCACGGGTTCTCAAGAAGAACAGGACCGCGTCCGGTCAAAAGCGAGACGTACGACAATGGCGCTTTTGAAATTCGTGAAAAGCCGTTTGGCTTTATTAGTTGTTCGGCATTGTGTGACCGTTCGTAAATATGAAAAGCGCAGTTGTGTTTCGCACCGTCATCGTACGAGCGGTATACAAATGTTGTAATGACGAATGCGAGCTTCGCTTTATTCGAAAATAGTGATGCATGACAGAGGAAAAGAGAGAGAGAGAGAGAGAAAGGGAGAGGGAGAGAGAGAGAGAGAGAGAGAGAGAGGGAGAGAGTGTGCGATTTTTTATTAAGCGCGAAATTTGTCAAACGGCTTTGCGCATCGCAGATTACCGCGCGATTCGCTGTGTCGCGTAGTCGAACTCACTGTTGACGCTGCGTTTTCGCACGTCGAAATAAGATACACAAGGAAAAATATTTCTCTTCTCTCCTCGCCGAACATTCTCAAGCTTTTTGAGAAGGACAGACAACGTATCGCCGCGGCGCACAACATCGTATAAATCCGCCACGTATAGATAATATTTCACAATGCATTATTCAGAATTTCCACAAAGCTTTATACGCTCGGCGAAAAAGCCCTTCAGACGTTGCCGAGTGAGAGTATCCGTTCGTGCAGGAAGCACGTGACGTTACAAGGGTTTATTTACGAGTCGGCACACACAACGCGGCGCACAAACCTCCCTCGATTATTGCCGGTCAAATACACCCGATCATCGAACACGCGCGATCTTATCAAATAATTGAAAAACCATGTCTCGGCGCGCCTTGGGAGATAGTGCAACCAGCTTCGGCAGCCTGGGCTGATGACTCGGAAGAAACGGAATTAGGGTCCGCGCGTTCAGATTAAACGTTCAGGAAGCAGCCACCCCTCGACATGTCTTAGGTTCGGTCTATCCACTCTGTAAATCATTTGTTTCTTCTATACCTCGGTCAAGTTTTTTTGACAATTGTGAGACAATTGTGTTTGACAACTTTTCGAATGTCTCTCCACTGAGAGGAATCCCACGAAAATTATAGTTATTTTCTATCTCATTATCTGTATCTTCTTCCAATTTTAACCCAAAACATAGTAGTAGCAATATGCATGTAAAGTTATTATCACTGATACTATTGTAATATACGCAGAGGATTTTTCTCAAAGATGTAAATATTCATGAATCGTAAAAGTATTATAGCAATCTTACTTGGCTAGGATATACTTACAACGGCGAAACAATTCTAAGACAATATGGGAAATTTGGAAAGCAACGCAAACGACACGATTACAACCATACACTGCTCCTCGGAAACAATGGTCTATGTCACAAAGATTATAAATAACCTGTCTTTCTGCTGTTCTCATAAACACGCATATATAATAGTACTATATGTTACACAATAGTTCTTTTTCCTCTCCGCGCTGGAAGCTCCGGCTGCACCTCAGCCATAGGGCTTATTGTGTTACCCTCTGTTTCTAATCAGCACCAGTTCATAACACCTGTTCTCTTAATATAGAGATACAGGCTCCCAAATGAATCGGTGCTGAGGTCCTTGGATTCCACAAAGGGGAAACCCAAAATGGACAACCTGGTGCGAGCTAATGATATTATATAATAGTTACTACCCGAGACGAAATTTTTTCTCAAAAGGTGAATGTTCTAATTAATGACATTGTCCCAATTTATGACAATCTCATCTGTTTTTCTTAACAAGTCAAATAATATATAGCTCCATATTTATCCTAAAAATGTGTTTTTATTCTCAATTTTATGCATTACCTTTTATAACAAGTTTCGAATAAAATTAAAAGCTATAGTGAATGTTAAAATATAATTATAAACGTGCAGCTAATAGTGATAATTCGAACAATTACTCAACACCTTAGAAATTGACTGTTAATATAAGACGTTTCTTTTCATATTTTTTGTAGCTATTTTTTAACCTCAAGAAATTTAAACCGTACTATCAAAGTTGAGGGAAGATTAAAGAAATTTTTGCAAGCGAAAAAGTAACAAAGTACGTATTTTTTGTAGTTAATACATGTATGTTACTAATCGATACTGGAATATTTATTTGTTTATTACTGACTATCTAAATAAATCTGATATAAAATATAAACGTTTCTATTTCTAAAGATAAAATGTGAGTTGTACATTTTATCCACTATAAAATTAAGAAATAATATCATAGGATTATAACTTATTTCTCCAAAATTTAGCAAATAGTATGAATTCTTATTTTATAACTATCATGTTTAAGTTAATAATAGGGTAAACGTTCATAATTCTGTAATTTAATAATATTTGAATAATAATTTTTTACTTTCAGTAATAAGTAAATCTGTTTGTAAATTCGTCACCTGTCAACAATATAAATACATGTATGTGTGTTATAGATTAGAACAAAATCAAAGTTACATGTCACTAAATAGTACTTCCATTACTTCTGACAACATATTATAAATTGATTAAAATTTTATCATAAATTAATACGTTTGCTGCCAACTACAAGTATACTTGTAGTTAGTATATGAGCCTTACAAGCCAACTACGAATATACTCATATGTCGATTATCGACCTTCTGTGCCAAGCACGAGTTAATCCGTAGTATAAGCACGTTAATTTGGACCCTTGGCTTGTGAATAAAGCGGAGAGTGCGTCTGGCGGCTTGGTAGAAGGAAATATGCCCGAGGAGCGTGGCAGCGAATGTTGAAAAAATTTATAATATAATTAGAATTTCAATTGTTTAAACTTTTAGACAAAATAAATGTACTTAACTTATATAATGTACTTAACACGTGTATTATTATAATAATTTTTAAATTTATTTTTACGATAATATTACTTTGTTACTAATCGGGACATTCACTTTACTGTCATCAGAAACGCGCAATCTAAACTGCAACGTCAAAAATGCATATCAGTATGGGACATTTTTTACTTTTATAATATTGACTTATGATAAAATTATATACAAAATCAAATTAAAAATATATCTGATCAAAGTATTTGTTTATTATTAATATAAATGTTGATTCCAGTATAAGTATATCTTAGTCGCGCGCAATACAAGATTAGTTAATCATACTATTAATATGCTATATTATTCAACAAAAATTTTCTGCGTGTACTTACGAGAAAAATGGATCACCTTATTATAATTCTTTTATGCGATTACAGTTACAAATACCAAGCATATTTCTTCAATGTCCATATATAGGATCGTATTAAATATTAGAGTTTGCCGACATCAATTCAGTCATACTAGATAAAGCTGTACGAATAAGACGGGGTGCGCAAACAAAACGACAATATCACGTTCCCTGTTTTTCGTTTATTTTCGCACTCTCGGCTGCGTTATTTGCATCGGAAATATTCGCAGACTAGCTCCAATTAGCAAATCAGGTGAAGCAACAAGGGATCTGCGTTCGCGTCGTAACTGCGGATCGTAATTTATGCGCTACGCGACTTAGGTGTACGAATAATTTCGCGAGATGTCGCGTGTTAAGCCGGCAGATAACCTACCAGAGGAAGGTCCCACCCAGCCTCCGATCATTTATTTATTCAAGGGGCAAAGGTACTTCAGGCAAAAGGTAGTCGTGCGACGCATGACGACAACTACGACGGCAAGTGTCCTTTATTTTTTTTCCGCCGGTAATATTTGTTCACGCGCATTCCTCGGCACGTGCCATTAACGCCAACGGCGAAATTTCCGTGGAGGGCCTACGAATCTGTCTTAGCACGGAAGGGAAAAACAGAAAGAAGGCGTCGGTATCGGTGGTGTCGGCGGCGCGCGATGCCGGCAATATGCAAATGAGTATATACGGGTATATACCTGATAGCGTCGGATTCGTCGCGGACGAGGAGCCGTCCTGGCGCATGGCGTCACTGGTAATTGCCGTTCCGCCGAGATTGGTGCTGTAGTCTTCGAGAAGTACGCAGCACAGTAATAGCCGTGCCACCCTCATTCTGAAAGAGCGAAAAAAAAAGAAAAGCTGAACGGTAATAACAACTCACATTCCTTTCTTCTCTTTCTCTCACCCCCCGCCCCTTCTTTCTCTCTCTCTCTCTCTCTCTCCCTCTCTCCCTATTTCTCTCTCTCTTTTGCTTTTGATTTTTCCACGTGGTATAAAGAAATTCCACGTAAAAACGTGTTTTCCGACGCTTATTATTTTCAAGGTGGCGTAATTGGCATAAGACGGGTGCGGGCGATAAAATCCCGCGTGTTTCAGTACACTTTCGTATCATTGTTTCAGGTATATATTAATTAATTAATTAATTAATTAATTAATTAATTTTAAAATATCCAGATCGGAGCGCGCAGCATTAACAATAACTCGCGATGAAACGTTAACAGTACGCGAGTAATATTTGAATTTGCGTATTAATGCAAATAATGATTATTAAAAGATATATCAAAACATAAAACTTCATATGTTAAATGTGATATGCGATATAACGTCAAAAACGAACCTTGAACACATATCATTTGAGTTTGAGTTAGCCTTAGACACGATCAAATGAAGCGAGCTACACATTTGCCATCGTAATAAAATAATATAATGGAGACAAATATTTTTGAATTTATATCGCGGATGTTGAAGAAACGTTTGCATGTTTCGCAGCACAAATTCGAGGGTTTAATCTACGACTACAACGAATTGGTTTATATGCACGGAAAAGCCAAGTTTAGCGAAACGTCCTTTTATTAACCGTAACATTGGGGGTAATTGTTTTGAATGTTGTCGGAGCAGTTACGAGAGAAAATTCGGTTAAAATCAATACGCTGCATCTCATATACTGTCTCATTGTATTTATGCATAGCCGCGTATTATCAGAGTTCATACAATATCTCACGATAATTTCATTAGTCTCAAAATTCACGCGTAAGCATAGGCAGCGAGCATATTTTATTTGACGTTCCGGGGTAAAATCTCTCTAGAGAATATCAAGTAATTGTGTCAAGTGATCGATGAAAAAGAAATATACATATATATATATATATATATATATATATAGATATATAGAAGGTAACAAAATCGACAGCTACCCTCCGTTGTAACATAACGAGGAAGAAAAACACAAGGAAGAGAAGAGAAACCTCGAAGTAATCAAGAAAATTTCTCCGAGAGATCGAAAGAATCGGACGATTAATCAAACACACAACGTACACGAGAATTGAAAACTATAAACCAAAAGTAAAGAGATTAACGTCTCGCTTAATCGGTCGTGCCTATCGTGCGAAAACGAAGCTTCCCCACACGGAGGTTTTCGAGGGTGAGACCTCCATCCTCGGACAGCTCTGAACTGCCGAAGGCAGCGGCGACGAGCGAGCCGGTTAACGTGTGCGAGAAGTTTCTTCGCTTGCACCCTTTCCCCGTATGTCTCTCTCTCTCTCTCTCTCTCTCTTTCTCTCACTTGTCTCTCCTTCCGATCCTTTTTTCGTCGTTTTGCGCACGCTCCTCCTCGCCACCTCTCTTTCCGATTGATACATTTGTCTAGCGACATATAAACGCCGCTAAGTTTGTGGCAATTCCGTGTAATGTACGTACGTAGAAATCGGCCGGCCGAAAGTGCCACCAGACTTGGACCGTATATCCTGGATCCCCGGGATGCGGTCGCTTTCTCCCGTCGTCCGCGTGGAAACGTGCGCGGGACAATTATCCTTTACGCCGTCTCGTAAATAACTATCTCCCGGCCGTTTAGCGGCGGAGATTTCAGTCCGCGTACGAGGCGGAATTTAGCACTTCTGGCCATGCTTATACGCCGCGAGTAACCGCTTCGTTCTTATTTACGACAGGACTAAATGAAAACCCTCTCGTCCTGTTCCGGCTTCCAACCCTCGTTACCCTCGTTTCTCCTCGACTCTTCTTTCCCTAGTCGCCTCTCCCATTCGCCTCCTTTTTTCCCCTTCGCTGTCACACCCCGTCGCCGCCCGTCAGCCCTCTCTTCGCACGCCGATGTCAGATTATGGGCTCTTTGTCCTATCTCGCTTACGCGTGATCGATGGTCCTCGCGGGCGAAGTGAAAGATCTCTCCGACGAAAGTGTCGTGATTTCGGGAGATGGGGGTCAAGAGGAGAAATATCCGAGATATTATATGTCTACCGGCTGACTGTGCTCTCACCATTGTTGTATCGCGCCCGGAAATATTCTTATTTTCGTGGCATCACCGCCTTCGTCACCACGGTTACTACCGCCGCTGTCTCCGTCATTTCCGGCTCTTAATTTCGGCCTCGCTTCCCGACCAGTACTTGCTTAAGGTTCTTTTACCTCTTGGGTCTTTAAAAGCAGCTTCTCCTCCTGCAATTTTATCTGATGGGAGCTAAAGGAAAAACCCGGGACCAAGCTGTTGAGCTCGAGTTTAGCTTCTCGGCCGAGTGAGAATCTTCCGGCGTTCGGTTATCTCCGCGTAAAAAAAAATTATTTCGGATTGATATTTTATTTCTACCAGACGCTTCGCGCATTGCCGCTCTCTCTCCCTCTCTCTCTCTCTATCTATCTATCTCTCCCTCTTTCATGATTTTAATCTCTTGGTGGTGCATTGCGCAAATAAAAACTCGGCGATATCGATCAGCCGATCATCCATGTCGTGCGATGAATTCGCGGCTGTTCCACCTGAGCGCGTCGTAACATCTGCTTTTTATCCTCTCCACTTTTATTTTACGAATTCGACGATATGGACGGAATGCCTGCGCGTTCCATCTAAGGACTGCACATGTATCTCCGCAGCATCTACCGATTCGATAAGATACGGGAAAGAGAGAGAGAGAGAGAGAGAGAGGATCCGTTGCCGGCGGTGCTGCGCGCGTCGCAACGAGAGAGCCTGATTTATTCGAGTGCGCTCTGAAAATCTTTTATTCCTCAATTATCGCCGCGCGAAAATATTTTAATCCGCCCCACGGAGTTTAATTTTCACTCCATTTCCGCTGCTGTAATTTCCGCGGCTCTATCTCCACCTCTAAAAATATTTTTCCTACTCCTCTCCCCCCAGATACCTCGTGTCCTTTCGATCCGACGCATTATTCTCATACGCCTTTATTGAATTTATTATCCCGGCTCATCATTACTCGCTGCATTATCGGCATCGTTTTTGCCATTTAATTGAATCTTCTCTCTCCCCCTCAGTCCGCCCTTCATTCTTTCTCTTTCCCTCTTGCTTATTTTTGACGTCGCAATATCCGAGATTGCCGTACCATGGCATGGCACACGCCTTTACACCACCGTAATTTTCTATAAGGCGTGAAGTAAAAGCGGGCGTTTATAAATTTGATTTACGCCATTATCGGAAGCCGCTAGTCGCGGAGAGATTGCCGATATCAACATCCATAAAAGTGATCGCCGCGTTATACAAATAAAATTCCATTTTCCACTTCTCTTAGGTACGTCCACCCCAATCCGGATGTTTACTCACAAACAATCGGCCCTGCCGGAAGGATCGGGCAAATGTTGCCGCCGATCTGGAATACCAATCGGCAGCAGCGCCAGTAACCGCGCTCGGGAAAACGCTAAAATCCGAGGAAACGCTAAACGAGAAACACGAACTGTGCGCGCACGAAGATTTATATGCGACCGAATTTTCCTCCCGCGCGAACGTAATTCACTCCTCGCTCTCTCGCGGAATAATGACCGTGAAAGTTTCCCGCTCTCCCGTGGCGGTGTGTGGGAATTTCAGGATTTTCCGAAAGACGAGAAAAAAGAAGGAAAGAAAATATTAGCACGAGCGAGAAACTCGGTGGTGCGTGCGTTCTTCCTAAGTCATTCCTTTATTCAACGTACTAAAAAATTTCTAAAATCGCAGCTGTGCCACATCGCCGCCGTTGTATTGCGATGCGGAGGTAGATGTCACTTTTTCAGAGAAAAAGAGAAAGAGAAATAGATAAGTGCATTTATTCTAGCTCTATACTAAAAAAAGGGTTTGGTAAGAATTATCAAGATTTGTTTAAACAGTTTCAACTAGATTGTTTGATTATTGCAACCAAATCATTTAGTACTGTGTTATTATGTACTGTTAAAGAAACTTTATAATTTGGTTGTGAAGTTTTTTTTACATAAGCAAGTTATGAAATTAATAACTAAATTGATATTACATTTGATAACGATTAGTTATGGAAAAACATTCTGAATCCATTTTTTATAATGATGCTGTAATAATTTAAAATATGAGATTTAGTGAGTAAACATTAGTGAAATACATACAACTGATATATTTCACTAATATTCACAAGTAACAAGTAACGATTTATATTCATTCGTTATCAAATCCTATATTATACATATATTAACATTCATATTAAATGTTAGAACAACTCTAACTCTAAAAATGTTATTAAATGTTAGAACGACTCTAACATAATATAACGTGTTATAATCTGTCATAATTGAATAAGAAAACTAAATAACAAATTATATAAGACGGAAAATTATAATTATAAGAACAAGTATAAATATTAAATTTTATACTTGTTCTTTGATTTTATAGTATGTAAAACATCATAATTATTTTATAACAACATTGATATTATGAAAATTATGAGAAGTTAAACATTTTAATATAAAATTCTTTAATTTACTATCAGAAACGTTATTATTTTTAAGAACGTTTTTAATAGTGTCCTACAAACAATATATGGTGCTAAGTGATTTGTAATAATCAAACAATTTAGTTAAAACTATTTAACTAAATCTTAGTAATTGTTTATCAAATTTTTTCATTGTAGGGCTTTGCTCTCTAAAAATATGACAAAAAGAATGTAATGCAGTACTATTATATAGTTAAAGTAAAAGTAAACAAAAATAAGACAAAAAGAAAAGAGAGAGAAAGAAAGAAAGAGTGAGAGGGAGGAGAGAGAGAGAGAGAGAGAGAGAGAGTGATAGGGAGGGAGGGAAGGAAGAGAAAGGGAGAGGAGGAGATACTTGGAGGCAAATGTGCGACTGTCGTGTGAAACGAACGTGATTTGCGTGGAGCTCGAATTGACTATAAATAGTCACATAATTTAGTACTCGTTCGATAGTTATATCGTCGGTGTAAGAATATTACATATCACCGTATCACGTTCACGCTATCGTATTACGATTCATCAGTTTCCATCAGTGTGTTGTTCCATCTATAAGTTTATAACAACATATAATTCACGCGTCGTCATCTTCCGAGTTTTAATATCCCAATTACTGCACTCATGTATTATTATGGTCCCGTCTCGAATTTCAAGCTAAAACTCTGGCGTATAAAACGAACGGGGAGAAGAGGGGTCTGTTGCCATTAACACGGCTTTGATTTCGGGGAGCTGTTGATATTCAACAGGACCTGGGCTAATTCAACACTGCCATGGAGTTCCTCTCGCGCGCACTTATTCCCGGTTCGCCTCGGTCAAATTTTAATCTAAAGTTCCGACGGTATTTGCGCGCGCGCGCGTGCGCCCGGTTTATCGTTCCTGTGTCACGGTCAATAGAAAGTTCGGCGGAATAATACACAACGATTACTATAAATCCGACGGCGCCGGCGTACGTGCGGAACATGATGGCGATGCTAACCCGAGGTGACACTGATCCCCATCGTGAATCCGAATAGAAAATATAAAAAAGTGATATATATGACGAAAGAATTTACTGTTCCGTCCTAGGCGGGCTTAAACTGTCGCTCTCTAATAGCCGTTCTTCGTCCGCCGCGTTCTCGATCCCCGGCCGTCTCCGATAAATCGATTTCGCGCCGCCCGAAAATCGCCTCGAGCCGATTTAATCGCGCGTCCGAAACGACGTTGCGGAAAAACTCCCGGACAGCCGATTAATTTACCCGGCGACTTTATCTCAGCCGTCGTTTCCTCAATAATTTTTTTTCTTATGATAATGCGCTCTGCCAAATGCGACTGATTTGATTTCGCCGCCGACGCCGCGCGGAAACCACCTCCGCGAACTACGATCCCTTGTACCGACGACGTTATATCACTCCGAATGATTTATTCCGGCTATCGCTCCGAATCGCGACTCTCACTCCAACCCTCCAACCCTCTCTCCCTCTCCCTATCTCTCTCTTTCTCATGCTCTGTCTTCCCCCGACCTTCTCCGTCCGCCTCTCTCATAATGCGAAGAATAATTCCAGCGCATAATATCGCGGACGGACATATGTCCGTTTTATGAATGACCGGTATTGTGCGGAAATGGATTAATCCGGATATCAGGGTAAATCGCGCATTAAACATCATTCTGTGGCGTTGAATACAATTGCTCTAACGTTTCGCGACAATGAATCCGCACAATCTCGCGTCGCCGCGTAATATTTAGGATCTCATAAAGGAGCACTAAAATCGGAATTTCAACGGGAAAGATTACACGTATGAAGAAATGTGCTTAATATATTCATAATGTCTATGTCGAAATCGAAATTCTCCGAACAATCCTCCCGAGAAAATATGTTCGTTTGTGGCGAAACAGAATTGTTCGCGAACGAGAACAATGTTTGTCGGGTAAATTTTACAAGTCTTCGTTATATTTAATATTTCGTAATATTTGATATTTTCTTCGACCGGCAGTTTTAATTACGCATATATGCGCGTAACATAATAGAGATTATTATTACGCGTCGATCAAAATGATTTCGAATTCTTCACCATTAATCTCTCTCGAGATACATTTTCCAAGTAATCCTCTTCTTCTATTTATCCAGACGGATGCCATGTATTTTTCCTTTTAAGCCTGACAAGTTATGAACGAATGCGCTTTTAATGTCCGCATACAGAATGTTCGATAATAAGTACATTTTGCGTACCGCGCGATGTCATAGTCGAAAATTAATCTTTCCTTAATAAAAACGATAAGATTAATTCTTACGTTATAAAAGAAATTACGAGAGGAATTTGGACGAGTTACACTACTAAGCGAACTAATAATAAAATCTCGCTTATCGCGGATAATTTAAAATTTACTTTAGCAGAATTTTAATTTATAGAGTAGTTATCAGGAAATACTTAATATTGTAATGCTTTAGGAATTAATATCGCAGAAATTACGAAGAGAGATGGCATGTAATTAAATTTTCATAAGAGGGAGATCATCTCGTCTCGTTCAATAAGATATACCGTATAAAACATCAATATATTATAGGAATCTACTTTGCCCTGTTATTTTTCTGTTTTTTTTTTACGTCGATAACAAATTCGTGCGAGGAAATTTGTCTCCGGTATGTAAATTCGCTGAAGTCATTAGCCGCGTTATCAAATATATTCGCTGTCGCTGAACCTCGCCTCGTAAAAAGCAACGTATATGCGCTGTCTTTATTTCTCGTGCACTTTTCTATACTCTTCCTCGTCGTGCGAGTAACACAGGTTAGTGTACGCGGGTTGTATAACCGTAGGAGAAATGAAATATCTGAGATATAACACATGCGCGTAATGTGATATATCGCGCAATAACTCACATTTTACATAAAACGTTCCAAAATGCCTTTTAATAATATCGTTTACGCTAACGTCCCAGTAACATTGGTTTACTATATGCGTATAACTCCTTTGACTGACTTTTATTTAAAAGAGATCACTGTCGCCGCCACCATCGCCGCCTGATGTTCCGTGTCGCGAGACAACTGATCGCGTAAAACAAACGCAATTGCACCGCAATCGCATTGCAATCGCACTCGACGAGCCAACGTGGTCCTTTCTCGCTCAATCTTACACGAGAATACACACACACAGCGCTTCCGTTCAAATTACGCGAAACATTTGCACATGTCGACGATGAGTCGTCTTTTTTTGTATCTTGTAATCACTGCGCTTCGACACCTGAGGTAATCGAATCCTCGAATATTACGTCGCCATTTAACGGAAAACGGAGAGATTGTTTTTCTTATGATTTAACAATGAATTAACTTTACAGCGAAGCATAACGAAACTCGCTTCTTTTTTCTTCTTTAAATATGACAATTACCGAAGAGTGTATTACCTCGCGGAAAGAGTGTAGCATTATACTGACGAAAGTGTGACACGACGCGCCATACGCGCGCGAATCTTCTTTTAAACGCTCTCACGCACTTTTTCCTCTGTCCCTTTGCGATTTAGACTCGCGGACCTTGCACAATCTCTTTCTTCCTCGCGACGAGAAACTTCACCCCGCGAAAGTCCGAAGGGCTCGCGAACGAAGTTCTACACCTCTGCCGGTGGACGCATCCCCGGGCGTCGGGACGCGTGTACTGACTGCGTCGAGCTGGCCGCGTCGTCGAGCGAGTCGAGAGAGCGGCGTCGGAACGCTCGCCGTGACGGGACGCTCAACTCGCATAGCGCAGGTCCGCAGGCCCGCAGGACTATACGGTGCCGCTTTTCTTCTTTCCACCGTCTCTCCCTCCTCACCTTATCTCTCATTCTCTCTCCTTCTCTCTCCTTCCTCTCCCTCCCTCTCTCTTTCTTTCTCTCGCTCTCTTTCTCGCCCTCTCGTTCGCGTGGTTAGATATAATATTCAATTTATTATGTACCTCTGATACATGCGGACCGCCGCGCCGGAAAAGTGGGAGGCGCGAATGCACGACAAGTCGTGGCTGTGCCGGTCCTCCTTCCGGTGAGAAATATGAGAGGCACGGAGAAGAGGAAAAGCTCGCGAGAGAGAGAGAGAGAGAGGTGAGCGACCATAGGTAGAAACGAGGGAACGAGACGAGTGTAGGCAGCAGAGGCGTTGGAGGAAAACGCTCGGAATCGGCAGCGTTCCGCTCGAGGGTGAATTGTCGAGATATTGTCGATCGGGCAGCTCGCCCCACGATAAAGCGCTTCGGTCAAAACGTCCTCCTTTTTGGTGCTCGACTGGCTGACGAGCGGGAAAAAGAGAGCCCGGGACTGAAGTGCCGATCGCTATGTCAAAGACGAGGGAATGAGGAAAAAGCACGGCGACGATGGCCGCGGCGGTGTCGGCGACGAAGGAGGGAAAACGATGACGATCCGCCAGGGGATGGAAACGGATGCGGTCGTGCGAGTACGCGCGTTCGTGCCTCGCTTTTTCGCCTCGCTAATTGTCGGCGGAAGGGCCGCCACTAATGCGAGAATTTAATCCCGGGAGTTTACGTGACGATAAATTCGACGAGGTTCTACGATGATTGAAAGGACGATCGTGAAGCGGAGTTCAGACATTGCGCGGTACACAGAGGCATGTCAATCTGATAATTGAGACTGGCATAGGGAGAGGGGACACTTCGTCTCAAGTTGATGATATCTTCATGAGTAGCGGGGGGCTTGGAGGGGCGGACAGTGAGGATGAATCGTATCGCATAGGAGAGCGCTGTCTCTTTGTCTAAGCGGGTAATATAATCGTGTAATGTTCTATCTGCTAATTTTAAGATACCCCGCGCTTCGCGTCGCGGAACGCAAGGCGAGATAGTTTGGTGTATCGCGAGCTCTCTCGCTTTCACCTCTTTGCTAGCGTTCGTAATGAAAATTTTACCGTAACTCCGTCGAATCGGAAATTTGTTTAGCGAGAATTAAATGCCGCTATGAAAATATGCCAAATAGGGGGTGAAGTTAAAGGTAATATAATTAGCTACCCGTCCAGCTTATTAAAAGTTACCTTAAGAAGCGCCAAAATATCGAGATACTTACTTTCACTTCACGAAACGGTCGCCGCTGAGAGATTGTTTTTAGTCGAAATTCTTCAACCATGAGAATAAACGTATTTCATTTCGAAATATCGGACTTGTATTTCTTCAGGGGCAGGAGCGTATTTTCCGGACAATCTCATGTAAAGTTAAATGGTCGTCTCGGTGAAATATCTATTTTTCCCCGTCATAAATTATATATCGCTTACCACGCAGTATTCCCTCGAGTCCTTTGAATATGTATCATGAAACCTTGCAAAAAAGATATTTCAATAAATGCTCCACATTCTCTCTCTCTCCCTCCCTCGCTACCTCTCTTTCTCCCACCCTCCCCCTCTCTCTCTCTCTCTCTCTCTCTTTCTCGCAAAATACCAAGTCTTTTTTAACATTTCATGTCTTGGAATGAATCGACATAGGACAAAAAACGTCTCACACTGCTATCGATATTTTAAAACGTATATCAATTATGTATCGTGCTTTATTCATCGTTTGATTCATCATTTCTTCTTCATTTGATTCATTTAGATCACTCTTGATTACCGCAGACGGTCGAAGTCAATGTAAGTGCTTCATACTTTATTCTCGCTCGGTTGAAACCACGCGAAAAAAAGGCAAAGTTGAACGTGATTTTTAAAACTCTACCAAGATGCACTCGAGTCTGAACGGCTGTCATTATAAGTCAATTACAGCGCGTCCGCGATAATGAAATTATGAGACGCGGATCAGCCGAAAGTGCCGATGTTACTCATCGTGGCGAGTATTCGTCAGTTAAAGCACGAGCCTAGGCGAGCGAGTGTGAAAAATCGCGAAAATTTTTTCTAATATCGTACACACGAGACGCTCTACAAAGGCGCGCTTACGAGGCGTAAGGTCGGAATTTATGGGAGAGGAACATTCCAGGGGATAGTATGCGGCGGCCTCCTCCGGCGGCTCCTCAATTATGACAGTGAGAAAAAGTACACATTAAGGGGATTGCCTGGAGGCGGCTGAAGCAAGCACATGCATAGCGCGGTACAAAATTGCCGCTTAAGCTGCAGTGGGCGGTGATAAATGTAGAAAGGTTAGAAGCGGGTTTTGACGCGAAGGAAAAAAAGTAAGAAGAAAAAAAAATGCGTGGCAGAGAATTGNGGGGTGGGCGGGAGGGCGAGAAATGGTTTCGCCGCGAAGCTCGATGTGCTTATTAAAAGAAAGGCTGGCTGATGAAGTGCAAGCTGAGCATTTCCCCCACTTCTCACAAACCTCTGCGCATCAAGTTGGTTCGTGATGAAAGGACGCAACGAGATTAACCGTATTCATTTGCAATGCTCGTTTCCCCCGCTCTCGAGCGCGGGAGAGGCTGAGGATTTTTTTAGATCGCGCCCCTCAATTATAAATCCATTAAAAACCTAATAAATAGTGGATGAGTATATATGTATGCATATATATAGCTGAAAGCGAGAGAGCTAGCGATACATACATATATATATATATATATATATACATACATATAAATGTACATATTATACATCTCTCTTTGTAGCCGTGTGTGCGAACACGAGCGTTCATGTCGGGTGGATATGTATCGCGGTGCGCGCCGTGTGATAAATGCATTAACTTTTAATAGGGGCTCCTGTCTGCAGGTGGAAACAACGCTTCGAACTGATTTAACGTCGGCGATAATTGGACGCTCGATATCAGGAGTAACGACCAACTTTTTCGCCGCCTGATTTAATATTAGCCGGTGGACGTTCGCTCGCAGGGGTGTTCGGGGCAACGGAGGGTGTTAGAGACCATAGGCGAGAGGGAACTGAGGGAAGGGAAGAAGGCACGAGGAACGGGAAAGTATACGACGCTGGTAATTATCGAAAAAACATACTGCAACTTCGACCTCAATCTGAGCGGGAGTAATGGCTCATTACTTCGTGAACGACGCTTCGGAAGCCTCGCGCGGACCTCGGAAGCACGAACGATGCGGACCGCGTTATGCAAGGCTGGCAATTCACTTCTCTGGGCGCGCAGTCGACAATCAGAAGAATATAAGTCCAAAGGGCGATATTTTTTTATGTTTTCCCAGGAGAAGCCCGCGAAGAAGCCTCGAGAAATCATGCGCGTGTATCTTCATCAATTAACCGTCTAAGTATGTTCGGGCCTTTTTCGACCCAAAGTTTTTGAAAAATACTCGTGATATCGGAATATTGTTTCGTAACTTTTGTCTATAACATTTTGAAATATTTTAGTAAATAAAGTAATTATTGAAATATCCAAGAATAAGTGCTATAACAAAAGTGGCATTAACCACGTTTGAGTCGAAAAATACCTATAGCGAAAAACTATATATTTTGTTTTATAATAATTAAAATCCAAATATACAGCAACGTGGCTATCTTGCTTTGATATCGGATCCAGTTGCCCAGTAGCGCAGGATAAGAAGGCCACATATAAAATCGTAACAAATCGTATATCTGATAGTGCTGCCATCACTGAAACTAGGCACTATGTTACGTAACCACGGCCTAAATATGGGCCAACTTTATTCTGACCACTGCTTAATTTCATTTATTTAATGAATGAAAATTGCATTTATTATCCAAAATAGAGTACAACATACACTTATGAGAAATTTTATTCTGTCTAGTAACATGTTACTTAATTCGCTCACGATAAAGAATATTATACAACATAAAATATTAAGTCTCGAAAATTTACTTTGCTACTTCTACATTAATTTTTTTCTTTTTTTGTAATATTATTCCGATTTTAATGAAACTCAGGGAATAAGTAAAATATTATATTCTAGAACGATCATTTTACGATTTTATATCCAGTATTCTTCTCAAAATACATATTAAAAGAAACATATGAGCAGCATATGTTGCCTGAGTCTGTCTATACCCGATCTCCCCTATTGCGTTCACAAAAATGATCAAAAGTAGCGAAAACGTAATATTGCATTTTGATATCTCTGATAGTTCAATATTTCTAAAATTGGATATTCAAAAGTTTGTGAAGTCGCTCTATTCAATCGTGAACTTCAAAATTCAAAATTCAAGATGGCGAATATAATATAGTCAATCCAAAATTTAAAAGTTAAAAAATTTTACAAAAACTTTGAAATGTATTTTAGGATTTTTAAGGGATCGATTTTTTTAAAATAATGAATTCCAAAAATCAAAATTCAAAGTGGCGAATTCCATATAAAATCGCCATTTTTAAATTAGCAGTTTTGGTTATTAATTCGCAACTAATAATTCAAAAATACGTTAGATATATAAGAAATTTGCAGACGTCTATTTTTATTTTGATGAAGTAAAATTATAATTATAATTTGGGGACCATATTGGGTCCACTATTTTAAATTTAAAAATATTGACTTCACACTCAAAAATAGTCACCTCACAAATCCTTAAACACAAAGTTTTATTGAGATTGCTTTTGAAAATCCATTTTTTGCCATCTTAAATATTTTTGCTTGAAAAAATTCAACTTGCCAGTCAAAGGTATTAATACATTTTTAATGTCGGATCTATTTGACGCCTGAATATTTTCAACGTACATAAAACGGTAAAAAGGTTAAAAAGAAGATTAAAGCGTAGATAAATTCATCTTAATTAATTTTTCATCGCGATTTACACGACTTTTGTCATCTCGCACGATAAAAATATATTGAATCGTTGACAATTTCGTACTGCATCACTATGTTTGGAAAGTCTAGATATACGAAGACACAATTGCAACAGACGAAATTGATATAATAATGAACGAGACACAAATAGAGCGTAAATTAATATTCTCACGTTTCTCACGTTACCTACGTTTCTTTTTGTCTTTTTTACTCACCCAGGAAAATACCTTCGAAGAAAATGAGCGAAGATATAGCACGAAGTATAAATAAACTACAACGAATATTTTTGCCTTTATTCAACGAAGGAGATGCTTTGAAAAATGAAGGTATCGGAGGGCGTATATGCTTATTTCTATGAAAAATAATGCAATTGTCCATGCATAGATAAATAAATAATCTCTGACGTGATAAATACATAGTAGGAAGAATTTTATATCTGCGAAATATATGATGAAGTAATATAATCATGATGCAACGTGCGATATAATATGAAAGTCGTGACAGCATTTATATTCATTCATTTTTCGGAGTGCGCACATATTACAAAATTATAAATATCTTACGTCATCACGTATTCTAGATTGCGGTATCCGTTATAATAATGATGACAAGGAACACCTGCGGGCGTGCGCCCGCTTAAAAATATTAAGCCCCATGTTTAGCAACAAGAACCGGGAATATTATTCGCGCGGAACATACATGAGGGAGATGTGGTTTTCGCGCTTGGTGTGCTCGTTCAAAAATAAACACTCTTGCTTCTACCATTAGGTAAATAACATGATCAATGAACAAATCCTCGTGGTCGTGTTAATGATTAACAAATACGATTACAGACACATCCGCGGTTATTTTGTTGACCGTGAATGGTTTTATCAGCTCACGCACTTCGTGCGCACGTTCTGCGCATTTTATCGGAAATATTCGGAATTCGTTCGTAATGGTGGAAGGAAGAGAGAGAAAAAAGCCAAACCAACCGAAAAGCTCAGCGTTTATCGAGATAACCAATTAAATACTTTACCACTTCCGATATCTATAATTAGTGAAATGACACGTGTATACTGAACTAGTATCACAGAAGAACGTTTTGCGGATGTAGCCGCCGAGCGCGCGTTTCGGTTAAATTAAATTGTATTCTGGTTTCGCCACCACTGCCGGTGGCGCAATCGAAAGCAATTATCGCAAAGTTGAAAGCTTTATTGTTCATAGTTTCTCTTTTCGCGCTAGCGAAATAATACACCAAATGATAACAAACAATGGCCAAGGCAAAATCCCACGATCCCAGCATTCTTCCGCGCGTTAAATTCGGAAAGTTTAGATCCAAAACTACGTTAAGTAGACGAATGGATCGAAATAAAACAATAAAGTAAGCGAAGGTAATGTGTAACGCGTGTGAGAGGAAACACAGATGCAATAAACTAACTAATATTAGCGGGGAACCATAGAAGGATGAAAATAAAATTGCTTTAGAGAGAAAATACGGGGAAACTGTAAATGATAGAAGATGGACACACACACACACACACACACACACATACACATGCATGACATATATACACGTGCGCACACGCGATACAAGTGGCAGACTTTCTGGAACCTTTTTGTTATTTCGTGGACTGTTACGAATTGCGAGCTTTAAGTATATTAGATGTAGCACAAACTTATATCGTCCAGCAAAGCGATCGTAGCTGTATGTACACTGCTACTGTTACGTGTCTAATACTGTTATCGACTGTAATATATCGAAGACCGTATTATATCCGAATCGGGATTATATGGAGTTACTTCCGTGCAAGAAACCCCGGAAAATAATGGTTCTCGGAAATGTTCGAATAGTGATAAAGTGGTATGTAGAGCTGAAAGGTTCCGCAATTGCGCTGTGAACGTCATTAAACAGCTGCGCAAGATGTAAAGCGACGACAGCAACGAGATATCTTCTTTTGTAACTTTGTCTAAGGAGTGTAATATCCCGACGGACTTCCGTGTTTCGTGGCGACAGAAAGAGACAGAGAGATAGAAAGAGAGAGAGAGAGAGAGAGAAAGAAAGTCGGTAGCGGTGGTAAAACGACTTAACGCGCTTTATGGACATTAATTAAGTCCAAAACACGTGTCACGCTCCTCTCTAATGAAAATTGAAAGCGGCGCAATGTGAAGATTGCACTTTTACCGAGGTGCGCGTTTATAATCCGCCTCCGAGCGTTTTATCGTCGCGCAGCACCGTCGTAATATCATCTCGTGTTCCGCGTACGTTGTACTCGCGCGTTATTATCGCGATCCCATCGAAAGCCGGTGAAATGCAGCGTATTATCGGAATCGCAGGGAATTCGTATTACGCGCTTGATATTTGTATCGCGGAGATGCGAAGAAGATATTCGTTACCATGGCGCAACCGAATTAATTCCATCACTACACGCGCTACCGCCGCGGTATCGGCGCACCCCATTGCTCGAGTACGTCCACTGGACTCAATAACAACGTCTGCTCGATCACGTTTGGAAAATAAAACGTTCGCGTATGTGTAAAAGTGTGTGTACGAGCGCGTGCGCGCTACATCCATAGCGTAGTTCGAAAATATTTTTCCGATGCACTGCATAAATCTGGGTGTGATTTATTTGTCGAATTTAATATCGCGGATTTCGTCACGTTCGTTCGTATCACCGCCGACTTTCTGTCAGCTCGCGATTGGGATAACTGCCAACACACACATAGACATACACACATAGACAACGACAATAAAGTAGCGCCGATAATCTCCTCGCGATGTTTCTGTACTTGATATTATACTTATTGTTACTACTTAGATTTGATTAGACACATTATATTTAATGGCAATGAACTTTTAATAGAAATTTCTTTTCGAAAAAGAGAGTCATTTATAAAAAATCAATTAAGATCTCCGAAATGAGCTGTTTAGTTGATTCTTGGCGTGTTTTATACTTTCGTTTGCAGAATTATGAATGATTAATGGTTTACGCGAGAGTAATGTTATTTTTTTAATTCTTATTCACGATACATTTTTACGGTGTATCCTCGCTGCATGTTTGTATTATATACGAGTTCTCATGTGTACACGCGCACAATACAGACGGGACGTAACTCTGATCTGTCGCTGCCGGATTCCGCGTTCCAAAGGAAAGGATTGTGCACGTGCCGTTTCCTGCGCGAGCCCATCCGGAAAATGCGTTTACCTTTTCGCGCAACCTACTAATGCCGCCGAAATTCTGCACACGCATACGGCCGCGATTCCGGGACGTATACATACATATACTTACGTCTGTAGTATATATTTCATAAAATACGTGACTTCGCGTATTTTCACCAGCTTATTTTCGCCACCACGCACGTCGCGTACACGTATAGTCGTTACACGCGCAAACGTGTACACCTGCAGGCCAAAAGCCTAAGATGAAAGTTAATCTAGATTAGCGACAACCGTTTGACGGTTTGCTACCGATTTCGTAAACTCAGTGCGTCTTATTCGCCACATTAAACTGGACTTCTTAAATCGTAATAAGCCTATATATTCATGCAATTGAAGCTTGTAACGGAAACGTTAATTGGTATTGTTTATAAAAACTAAATTACAATTTCTTCTTATAGTATAACAAACAGTTATATTTCTTAAATGGATTCGTATTACTTTTTTCTCAAATTCTCTCAGAAAAAATAAAAATGGCCTTTTATAAATATCGTAGTTTCATCTTCACTTCAGGAAAGTTGATCGAATTTTATCAAAAAATCAAATCAAAAAGTTTTAAATTTGAAAGTTTGCAAAATTAATTCGACAACAACTTTAAAAATTAGATTCAGTGGTATATTAAATTGTAGAATTAACTGATAACACGGACAAATGGCCAACTTCTCATTAGAAGAATGATAGATATTAACGAGCGGCGAATCGCTTGATAAGGACCGAAGCCCAGCGACAACAGAGATCTTTGAATACAGAGTTTGCATAATTATGACAGATTTTTTATTGGCTTTGACTACTTTGAAACAAAATGGCGGAACTAATCGTCATTTCGAATACATCTACACACGGAAAGATCCAACCAACTAACCAGTCATGTTTTCCGCAAAGTGATAACATTTGAAACATTAACAGATCTAAGTATTGATGAAAAGGTTATGTTTTTCTCACACTTCATAGAATGCTCATATATATATCTTCCTTTTTAATTATCTTTAATTCAATAAGTTTAAACCATAATATATATTTTTATTTGTTTATAGTAGATAAGTGTAAGAAAAAAAGTCTAATGAGGAAATATTTAAACAAATTAATACAATGTATACTACATTTCACTACAATTACTACGCAGTTACAGTTTAATTTATAGAATCCTTAGAAATAATTGTATACTTGACAAATTTTGTTTCAAAACCAAAAGTTGTCCAGACTCTGGATGCAAAAGATTCTACGCGCTATTAATGTTGCGCACAGCGTTTTCTTTGAGTCACACGTGGCGTCGGAGCTGTGAAATCGCTGCTAATTGTTCTTTTGGAATGACGCACGCAAACTTTAAACCAGGAACTGAATACTAAAGTTATTTCGATTACGGTATTGTATATATCGTTATTTTATAATAACGGTATGACAACAATTTCAATATATTACTGATATTACACTCAATACTTCTATTATACCGAAATTAAATAATAAAATACCAGTATATACAATACCGTAATTGAAATAATTTCGGTATTCAGTCCCTATACTTTAACTTTCTCTTTTGAATCTTTAATTCTACAGATTACAGATATAGGTAAATTTTAATGCTATTTTTAATAACTTATTTTGACCTAAAACAGCGAAAACGGAAATTCAAAACAGAGATCGAACACCGAAATTACTTCAATTGCATTATATTGTATATACTGATACTTAATAATTTCGGTATAATAAAGGTATTGACTTAATATCAGTATTATATCGAAATTGCTGTTATACCGTTATTATAAAATAGCAATCGAAATAATTTCGGTATTCAATACCTGCTTTAAACGCTCGTCGAAATTCGAACACGAAATAAACATCATTCTCCTCGGTATATTACGACGTATTCGTTCATGCTTATCGCGTATGCTTTCGTCATGACACATACTCATGATTACGATACGCGATATATCGTTATATAGAATCGCCAGAGCATATTTCGGTAAAAATATAAAGATTGTCCAAGCTATTGTAGTATTGAGTATGATATTCCGCATGTGCTTTGCTTCTAAAATTTAGTTCGAAAGTTTCTCGTAATTTATCGCTGCTTCTAATGATACTCGCATGATTTTCAAGGCATTTATTATTAATAAACATTAAAACTTAATAAACATTAAACGTGAAAAATATTTGGTAAAATATTCAAAATATGGCAGTTAATAATAATTTAACAAAGGGTGCAAGAGTGTATTATAATAGAGGAAAAGCACCAAAACTGGCATACCATTTTGTTTTTGGGCTCTAAAGCTTTGTTGAAAATGTGAAATTAATATTTATGTCTACGAATGCAAACCAGCAACACTTTTCTACCAAAAGATATGATAGTCTTATTAAAACCATTATATATTTCCTTATAAATAACAATTCTTCATATAGATATATAAATACAAGATATTTGAGAATTAAGATTATTAATTCTAGAAACTAAATCCCAATAGCGATATCCATGATATATCCATGATATATCCATAACATATATAAGAAATTATAAGTAAAAAATAAAATAAAACGACTTAAATTACACTATTTTATACATTTACTATACATATATCCTTACATGTCATTTTTAATTTTATATATTTTGTAAAACTTTACGATGTATACTACTTCTTTATTATGTGAAAAAGGACTTCCTGGCTTCTTAACTAACTTTTTCTAACTAACTAAACTATCTTATTGTTAAATAAATAAACAAGGAAAGCAAGGGCAAATTAGTCATCGGAACACTGTTAAAAAATAAATAAAAATTTCTTAAAAATAATAGTTTTACCAGTAAGTTTTGCGTTTTTGCTAGTAAATTTAAGAATCTTATATTAAATATTATAATTTTGAAGATCTTCATGATATCAGTGTTATTAGATATAAAATAGTTATGATATTTCATATTCACTAAAATCTAAGAACAAATATGAAATTTAACATTTTTCCTTCTTATATTAGAGATAATTTATTGATTAGTTTTCATATTCAGTTTTTGATACATTATAACATGTTATAATATATTAGAATTGTTCTAATATTTAATAATACATAATTTAAAAGCAATCCGTGCGAACCTTAATGACCGTCGCGATGCGACGCATTGCGCGACGACCTCACTCGCAATCGACTTCGCTTGCGGCAGGCTGATACACGGGCATCTTGGAGGTCTTTGCTCATTTCAGCTAAGAAGAGATAATAATCTACGTTATGAAGTTTTTTTAATCATGATCAAGTTATGAGAACTAATAATCAAAATGATATTACATTATATTAACGTATAGTTATAAAAAGACATTTTCTGAATTCACTTTTCATAATAATATTATAAGAACTTAGATAAAATAAAAATTATTAATGATATTATCAAATTTCAGAAACACTGTTTGAGAACTAATAATCAAGATGATAAGATATTATAATACTATTATGAAAAGTAAATTTAGAATATATATTTTCATAATTATTGTTGTTAAATGTAATATCTAATAAATAATTAATAATTAATAAATAATAAATATGCAATAAATATAATATGTAATTTGATTATTAATTTTCATTACTTACATAAAAAAACTTTACACAATCAGATTATTATATTTAATATGGATTTTTCTAACAGTGTAATTCAACCGTATTCTGTGAAATGATATTTCACAACAAAATTCATGTCGATTGAAAAATTAGCAAACTCAGGCATCTTGCTTCACAAAACAATCTAAACTTAACTTTTCCTGTGTAATTCAGTGATAGAAAAAGGGATTAGAGATTAGTATTAGATCTAAAGGGGAAAAGAGATTAGTACTAGATCTAAAGTGATTTAAAAAGTTCAAATCTTACACTAATGTAATGTAAAAAAACGAAAAATTTTACACTAATATTAAAATAGCATTGTGAAATAAATTATTTACTACTAATATGTTATTTTAATTTTATAAAAAAAACTTCACAAAATTTCATCATAACGAAAAATTTATTGATGCTAATAACACAACTAAATGTGTTTGCAAACAGAAACTGCTACTTCAGTTCCAATTATTGCATACAGTAGACGAAGTTCATATTTTCTTTGACAAGGTTTAGTAATTTACAGCCGAGAAATATGCGTATATCGGTTTATTATATCTAAGTTAGTTTCGATGTTTTCCATCTATCATATATGAAACTGTCATACGTAGAGCTAGTACAGTCTGTGCTGATTGTCCAAAATCACTCTTAATTATTCATAATATTAGTAGATATGTTTAAAGAGAAAGGAGGAAAAATACGCCAAGCTTTATCATTCGCGATCTCTCTTCTTCGTCGTGTTTAACTAAGATGTACGTGACGATGGAGAATTTTCCCTTTTGCGTTTAATGCGCCGTTGCGCTTCGTGTGTCCCAAAATTTGCAGATCATGGTGTACATGCATACACGTACGCGACGCGACCGTACGAATGATGTGCGCTCAAGCGTGTATACACTTTCGAGTGGGCACACCACCGATTTGTATTTGAATGTGTGTGTAATGCAAGTCGATACGTCGACTCGTGTCGTGCGTCCCGGCGACGACATGTGCATCGACGTGCATCGGTGGTGCGCGACGACGTTAAATGCACCTACCGGGCGCTCCGGAATTAAGCGGCGGAATAAGCTGCCGCGATAAAAAGACAATTCGAGCGTCGGGAACCTGCCGCAAGGCGATTTCTGGGAGATCGTAAAGCGTTGGAGCGTTTTCACACCGCCCACGAGCGTTTTACGAGTAATTTCGCGCCGCTGTACGGTTACCTTAGTAACAGCAGAGACGAGGATTTCATGGTTTTAAGAGAACGAAGGGGCGGACGCGGTAAGATCCGAACGGAATATTAATTGGCCCGGCGCGACGCCGTGTTTCTCTTTGTGTCATCGAGCAGTAGGAACGTACCGAGCGTTTCGGTGCGTAATTTCCATTTCCCTTTTTCCTTTTTTACGAAAAAGCACCTCTCCGCGCGGTCTTACATCGAGACGGTGCATCTCGATGACTGTGATCGATCAGAAAAATAACGAGTCTGATGAAGTCGCGCGCGTTTCGGGTTTGTAAATAGGAAACTTGATCTTTCGCTTGATTTCAGACAGATACACTTCGCGAGCTATTTTCTGTATTGGAAAACTTGAAAAACTATACGAGATGTGGCGTCCAATTAAATATTGCGGGACGAATAGTGCGATGGATCTTTTCAAACGAAATATCGAGGCACAACGATTGTTTTTGGCATTAATGTTTTTGATATCATCGAGTGGTGAACCGGATGCACATATGCTTGATGTGATACTTTCATGGTCATAGACACAGAGTTGTTTGTCGGGATCACTATGAATGGAGTGTTAAGTGTCATAATATTAGTTACTCCCGTCACACGTGCAACGTTCATGGTTTAATCGGCCGATAATCCAATAGGTCTGTGTTCGCGAACATGCGGACCTTTCGGACACCCCATAGAGCGAAATATTAACTACCGCGAAATTGGATGTTTCTACCGCGCTAATTTAATTATATCGTTTTGTTGACAAACGGAGTATAGACAGATTTTCATCGAAATACGAGAATTGCAAAATCAAATTTCCCTTGAAATATTTATAATTACCGTGGCGGTTGCCGCTCACGTTACATCGGGACATAAATAGGTTTCAAACCATTAAAAGTTGCGCGGGTATCGGTAAAACGCTATACATTAATATTGATATTATGTTATCTACGTATCTCCTACATGTTGCAGAGAGAGCACGCATTTCGTCGGGCGCGGAAATGAAGTTGGCACGAAACGATTAAATTCAATATTAAAACCGCCAATCACTCGCATGACGTGATAATATCATTAATAATATCTGCCATTGCAAAAAGTACATCCTCCCTCGCAGCGGAGACCGCGGCGCGCAAAAAAGGAGAAGGATGGGATAGCCTTTTATCGCTCTCTTTCTCTCTTCTGATATTTCATTATTGATCCCTTTATCGCATGAAAACTCTATTCCCCGGAAACACACGCGGAAGCAGCTCCTGAGGCCGATATATTTCTACCTTATTAAAATAAAGTGGTTATGTGTTATCTCAGGTCTTAAGATATCTGGACGAACGCGGGGGTAAGCTTTTGAATACGGAATGAGCGGCGAATGCAAAGAGGATAACGGCTCCTCAAAGAATCCAACTCCGCCGAATTAGATTCTCCCCTTGCCCGCGCCTTCGGTGAAATTTGAAATTTTCCTGGATGGAGGATAACGCGGGATGCGCCGAGATTTCAGCATCAGCGGGACACGATATAGACGTGAGCGAGAGATGATCGTCGATGCACGCGCCCAGGAAAGATGCGTTGGAGCGTGCGCGCCGGCGGGCCGCGTGTGTTGATTTTTAAATGCATCCGTAATCCCGCTGAGAGATCGATGGTTTTAATCAAGAGAGTGTCTCTCCGCCCGGCGCTCCCTCCTGCTCTCGCGGGGTAACTCCCCCCTCCCCTCTCCCTCTCTCTCTACCCTCTCTCGCGGTCGCATTTATTTTTAAAATAAAAATAAAGAGAGCTCACGAGCTCGCCGCACGATTCGAAAGTCGTGCTGGCGAGACGAAGAGGAGAAATAAAGAAAGGGAGAAAAATACTGGCGCAATCGTGCCGTTCGTACGTGGATTAATATGCAGCGACTTTGCCCCGGGGTTACGCCCGCGTATTTCCACTCATCGACGCGCATCATGCGGCAGCAAACGAACGAACGAGCGAGCGAGCCAACGAGAGTCTCCTGGATTGTCGAGGGGTCCAGCGAACTCCAACGCTTCTTCGCCGAACCCGGTCGGTGATATGTTTCCATCAGGCAGCGCTGGCGACCTTTTTTCCGAATAAAGATAAGCGAGACACGGATAGCACGCGGTTGAAGCAAATTGAATTATCGTTATCGTCATTGCTATGGGCGATGGTATTTTAAAACTCTGTGTGTTATGCATCATATAGGGAAAAGTAGGATAATGACCCACTCAGCGGGCAAACCTGTTCACTCGAATATCTCCAAATAGATTAGTTTTGCAAACACGTAGTCAGTTCTATTATCTGGCGAACTTTTCAATTGTCAGATGATTTTGAATCCCGTTTTTAACCTCTTGAGTGGTAAACTGAATTTCTCAAAAGCGCTTAAGGTGGCGAAAAATTGATTTTTTAAAGTTAAGCAATCATGAAAAATTTGTGTGCAGGGACTTTTAAGGTCACTGTTTGTGAATATGAAGTCAACATTTTTTTTAAAAGAGCAATCCCAAAATACATTTTAAAATTTTTATTAAACTTTTGCATTTTTTCAATTTTGGGTCGGCTAAATTATATCCGCTATCTTGAATTTTGAATTTTATATTCAAAAAACTATTGAATAGAGCAACCCCACAAACCTTTGAATACCCAATTTTAGAAACTACCAGAAATATCAAAACGCAAAATTGCGTTTACATTAATTCAAAGAATTAAGCAATGTGTTTATAGCATATCCTGGTATTATTTTCACGTTGACTTCTTATAACACGACATATCAACTCGGATGTAAGTATAACTTTATCTTAAATCGTTAGTATTAATCTTCATGCCTGTAAACTACATATATTTAACTTCGTATTCGTATTTTTATTTGTTTTTATAATATATTGTTGCACTAATCATAACGCAGTAAAATCCAATATGGCGAAGAAGAGTAATGACACTCATATAAGCGGAATTGTCGGAAATGCAGTTTTTAACACAATTTTTCTTAATTTTGTTTGTATTTTATCAAACATAATTTTTCTTTAACAGCTAGAATTCAATCAATTTCAGATAATCATACGCATAATACGATATTATAAAATATTATATAATAAAATAGTACTTATATAATTTCGGATTGTCGAAAGTTACTCCTTTTGTTGTTTCTTACTCCAAAAAAATAAACTGAAATGTTCATGAAACGTTAGGAACAAATCTGTGAAAACCGCGATACTAACTTCGGAAGCTACAAATCAAATATTTCTTTACACCACAAAAGCCTAAATAACGACTACAAATGTGATTAAATATTATGTATATACAATATATATATGTTATAAATATTAAGTTGAAACACTGAGTTTCCATTATCCTACTACGTCAGGTATTACCGTTCAGNGCACAATATTATAAATTATATAATAATATTTTCTCCATCTATAGATCTTTTATAATAAATTATATTAATGTAATTTTTCATTATTAATTTATTAATATAATGTTAATACGTAAACATATACAAATATGTATTAATGCATAAACAATGTTGAATTTTATTAAAAATTCAACAATGTTGAATTAATAGAATTTATTGATTATACATGGAAATTAAATATCATCAATAATATTTAATATACAAAGTTTTGATATTTGTGTAAATTTGAATATGTTAATTAAATTTCCCCTTAAGTGAGCATCATACTACTTTCCTCTAATTAGAAACTTTTTTCTTGGAAAGAAAACAAGATAAGATAGTAGTTATGCAAAATTTATTTTAAACAATGCAAATTTCCTTTACAACAATATTTTATCATTTTCAACCCGCAAAAACTGTTAGTTTAAGCAATAAAAGCGTGCATTCGACTGAATAAATATGACTCTGTTTTTAAATCGGAAAAGGGCACTTTACTGTAATAATGAGTTGTAGTAGCGAATTGCATGCCAGTATATCCAAATGGTATTAACGCACTATTGAATATTTTTGAGTAAAAACACACATATAGTGCTGCGTAAATTGGACGTATGTAAAAGTACATTCAGCTACGAATAAAAAATATTTGCTTAACACTCACAAGTACTTACATTAAATATTTTTAAATAGCACCAGTAAACATATAACTCTTTAACATGCTTCTTCCGTATTTGAAACGTAAGAAACACGTATTAACGTGTTATCATTCATCAGCTGAAAAACGAGTATTGCAGATGGGCAATTTTTTCAAAAACATTTATGCACACTCGCATGTATTCGTCGCATGTACTCCTTTGTTTAATAGACTGCGCATGTCTAAGAGTGCAAAAAACAAGGATGGAAATGATGGAACAGGTTGAAAATGAGTTAGAAAAAGGCCATATGAGGAATAAAAATGACCAAATATTTTTGTAACGGTTCATCCTTTTCCGTCGAAAAGCAATCACGGGTTGGATTAAAAATATTCGCCGAAAGCCCATATTTTTTTCGACGTCTTTTTACAAACATCGACGTTTTTCGGCGACTTGTAAATATACGGTGAATCACGTACATGAAAAATACGATATAAATCGCGCGGAATCTACTGGAAACAGCTCTTCGCGCTCAATTAAATGCGCTTCACCAGTTTCACCAGTGCAGATTAATTATACATAGCGAAGGAACCGCAGCGACACGGTAGCAATGCATTTTCAAATTCTCCCGTCATAGACGGGAGAAAAAGCTAATCGCGCAACGTATTCTTTCAAGGCAAGAATCGGATTTGAATATGCGGATGTTACTCGGCATGCTGTCGATTTGCGAGGATCCCGCTACGCGCATATTTCGTTTATGGCCCCGGCATCCGAAAGAATAAAAAATTGGATCGCAACGCCGCTCACCTCACACCCTTCGCCCATCCGATATACCTTCGCCGCGGTCGATATATTAATGTATCGTGATCACGATCAAACGACGTTGCGACGACATATCTCGACGCAAATGGGAGCCGCTCGCGTCCTCTTTGTCCGTCCTCTTCCTCTTCATCGTCGTCGTCGTCGTCGCTTTTTTCTCATCGCGACCGGGTGCCGCGTATTTACGCGCTGTTTTACAGCGGGGTCGTAAAATTATCGGCGCTCATAACTCTCGTAGATAAAAGGGCTCTATGCTTGCGGTAGAATCTCCGGGTCGGGGCTTTGGATAGGCGAGTACAGCGCGCGCGTTCGGCGAAGTTATGGGTCCCCCGGGAGTTTTAGCTCGTCACGCTCCCTCCTCTCGTCGTCATCGCCGGTAAGGAGGGTACGTCGCGCGATAATTGTCCCTCGTAATAATTGAATACTTTAATTACGTTAATTAATTAAGAAATCTGCCCGACGTGCCGCGCGGCACGAAGCAATCGCCCGCTTTTCGTCCCCCTCCCCCCTCACCATTCTTTCTCGTCCTCCCCTCGGTCTTGTCTCATAGCGAGAGAGTAATAACGTCGTTATCATACCTAACGGTCGTCCGCGAATGAAGCTAACTACGTTAGTCTCTCAATAAGCGGGTTCGCTTTACCGTGAAAGTTCCGACGCCGTAATTGCCGCGCGCGGCTTTATTGTGTGTCGCCTGGCGCGGCGCGACGCGGCGCGGTGTAGCGCGGCGCGGCGGCAATCGCGCTCGCCGGCACAATCTATGAAATTCAGTTGCGCGGCAAAGCCACGCGAGAGAGCGGGGGATTAACATCCCGGTCTCGCGCCGTTTCGCTGGCAGTGAGGGGTGCAAACAGAACGAACGGCATAAACGAGGCTGCAGACGTCGACGTTGTCGTCATCGTCGTCGTCGTCATGGTCGTGTCGTCGCGGTCGACTCTTGCGGACTCTCTCTTGCAGTCACTTTACAAGTGGGAGTTCGAGACGAAGCGTCTCGGTCGAATACGTACGTACGGGGATATTCGAGGTGGCGTCCACGGACAGTTGTGTCATCGACGACGAGGACGTCGTCGACGACGACGAGGACTAGGAGGGGAAGGTGGACAGACAGCCTCCGACTCCGGATGCAATTCGTGATATCTCCGGATATCTACGGAAAGTTTCCCGTTGGCCGCTCTGTCAAAGCGACACCGCGCGGCATTCAATGCGGCAGCTACTTCTATACGCGAGCTTCCCCTCAATCGCTGAAACGTCCGGTGATACTCGCATTCTGATGTTACCGAGGGAGATCTTTTTCGATGCGACAACGAGTGGCTCTTTCAGCTCATCTGCTCGCGGTCCATTTGAATTTTCTTGTTAAACTAAAAAGCGGCAGAAGGGAAAGGTACACAGCTGAGTAGCGGCTTTTCGATCTGATGCGCTCGGCCGGAACTGAAAATTATTACTCCCGATCTTCGTCAATTGCCGTGTACGTACGAAGCGTAACCGCGGTTACCGATGACGGATTAAGATTTCAGAGTTAAATGCGATCTCCATGTCCGATGAAATTTTTCTTTCGTTCGAATACGCTTCAAACGGACCGCTGAATTGGGAAAAATTGAACTTCAAGCAGCGATTTAGCTCGTTTCATTCGGTAAGATTAATAAATTAGGTAGACTTCAGAAACTAATTTTCATGGGAGTATCTATCGGTACGGTATATAACTGGTCCATTACATTAATTAAATGATAATCGAGGCGATCGAAAAACGAGATGGTACGATGCAATAACAGTCTCATCACGCAATTTATTGATTCCGGTAACGAAACTGTACGGACAACTCCGAAATTCATATGGTAATTTATATATACACGTATATAAAACACAACAATAATATATCAAAAAAATAATATATAAAAACAATATATAATATTATATCCCGCTCCCTCCCCATTTACATTTTGTACAATAAATTTGTTAATAATTAATATTTTATATTCAAAACTTAACGATTACATTCGTCAAAGTATCCAATAGATTCTAGACTCAAAATTATGAAATATTTGTTATTTAGGACGTTATTTATAAAAATAAATAAATAAATGTGGCAACACTGTATAATAGGTCGAAGAGGAGCACACAGAAAAAAAACTAGTTTTAGAGAATAAATATTCTGTGGATACAATAAAAATAATTGCTACATTTAAGTAAATATTTGCTAAGGAGTGTTGGAGCAGTTTATTTATTGGAACTAAATAATTATTACTTGAATGCAACACATTAGAAGAAAAATGCTATATTCAAGTAATATTTAAAGTAACTTAATCTAAATAAAATAAATTACTCCAATATTTCTTAGTAAATATATAAACGTAGCAAATTTTTTCAGTGCATGGATATTCTTTAGATACAATCTTAAAGAGAATATTCTCATACATAAACAGGATCTTAAAGAAGGATATTCTCATACATAAACAGGAATATTATAATCTTCTTAAAAGATTTCTAATCTTGATTGGATTAAATTTGTAATAACGCAAATATTATTTGAACTCAATTCAAAACTAAAAATCTTCTAAGAAGATTATAGTATTCTTGCTTATATATGAGAACATCTGCAAAGTATGTCAGCTAAATCCGGACAAATTTTAATTTGAATTTCCCGACATATTTTACTTCGACGCTAAGTTGGTATTTGTGTCCGAGTAAGTTGAAACAATGTTCTGAACGAACATAACCTCAAAATGACTGAGCAATCAAGATCGAGCATGGAATTTAACCGAAGAGCGGCGATGAAAGTCTTCGCGCTGGACGTACGCCAGCCGAAATAATTGAGTTCTTCAAATATCCGAGATCGACAGTTTACGAAGTTTCCGCTAAATATAAGGCTTCGGAGAAATCCGAAGAAAGTTCCGCAAACCTGTCGAGGAAGAGCCATTCAAAGGAGAGACCGGCAAGGACTGCGGAAGTTGTCCAAAGGGCCTAAGAGCTAATCGCTGGAGATCCAGGGCAGTCTCTCAGGAAATCGGCGACAATTTTGGGTGTGAGTGAGGCTACCATGCGCTGAATAGCCGTATATCTTCCAACAGGACGGCGCACCAATTCATACGAGTCATTTGATCCAAAACTGGCTGTCGGACAACGTCGACACGTTTTGGAGCAAAGAGTTTTGTCCTCAGAATAGTCCAGATTTAAATCTGTTGGACTATTACGTGTGAAGCGTGATTGAAGGGGTCGTTTACAAATCGAGACATCCTAATGTGGCATCTTTCTAGGTCGCTATTGAAGCAGCATTCTCCAATATAGACAAACCTATGTTGCAGAGAGCGTGCAATCGCTTCAGGCCTAGGATCAACCTTATATGTAAAAAATGTTAAATTATTAAATTACTAACGTAATACGAGAAGGAAGGTGTTCTAAAACATATTGCCGGTCATGTGATCTCAGGACAATAACCATATGTACGATACTGCCGAAATTATGACATCCTTGATACGCGGGTAAACGGATAAGAAGATGTGATTATGAAGTGCGTGATTCCCAATCTTCCCGGCTCGATCAGATCGTGTGTGAGATATTTTACATTGCACGTTATTAAATATTACATTCGCATGCGTTGTTATAATACTACGGTCACTTTAAGCAATGATAACATCCTATGATCTTAAGGATAACAATCACTTTTCCATTTTATTAGTTTTAGAACGAAACACTCATTTATAGTTTCGAACTTCCGCATTTTTGCTACGTTTATACAAAATTTATCGATATAACTAATCAGGATATTTATTTTTTGTTTTATATTTATCAGAGTTTGCGGCCATACGATGGGTGCGGTTTTGGTGAACGCGAATATCGTGCCAGAGGAGCCGATTCAAGTCGAGCATAAATTTATTGACTTCCTGTGCTCTCAAATCAAACTTTTTGTGAACGGAAACTGGAACATACTTGTCCAGATAACAATCATTGAATTACAATAATTGCGAAGGGTTAATATATTCGTATAGTATACATGCATTTTTCTCGTCAAGCCTTTAACGCCTTGTACCTAATCGGCAAAATTATATTTTTTTGCTTCAGATCTGAAGTAATACGTAGACAGCCCTGAGTCCCCGGTATTTCGGTGAATAAGAGAAATGAGTATGAAAAGCGAAAAGTGGTGGGTTTATCGGTAGTAGGTGTTTGAGAAATCTCAATAAATCAAATCAATGCGATTTACTCCCTTATACTAAAAGAAAAATATTTAAAATTTTTTATTATAATTGCATAGTGAAATAATTATAATTAACTCTACGATAATCGCACGGATAACAAGTGTCATCCATACACACTAAAACGCATTTTCAGAAAAAAAATTAATAAACTTTTATCTTGCGCCATCGTGCATTTGTTAGTTAGGAATTGCTTTCGTCCGTTTTAATCAAGATCTTTTACGATTATTTTCATATAAAAAATATTACTTTCAAATGCGATTTTTTTACTGAAAATAGCAATTTAAAATGGAGGATACTTGTCATCCATGCGACCACTCTTTTGCATTTGCAAATACGCGAACATACTAAAAACATTCTAGGAATATTCTAAGAAAATCATTTTTGTAGTAAGCACTACTATAGTGACAATCATTTTATATAAACGTTGCTATTATTTTTTTTTTGTTAGAACAACCAAAAATATGGTTAATATTCTCGGTTCCTTATGGCGATTTTTTACATACAATTCTGGACTCGCCAGTATATTATCGTATTGTAGCTTCTAATTTTTAATTTATCTCATATTTTCTGTTCAATCATTAAACGCGTATTTAATTCGTATTTAATTATTAAATTTAAGTGTAGCGAAATGCTATTGACATTAGACGATGCCTAGACTTCTGAGAATTACATGCTAAGGAGACTGGACGCCAGAAGGATGCAAACCTGAACAGTTTCAAGCGGCTTCAGACGTCGCTGAACATCGATGCGCAGTGGTGAACGTTGAACTTGAATGCTCAAAAAGAGCCGTACTACATAGAACACTCTTAAATGTAAATTGCACTGATTGCTAATGACAAAAGTCATTGCGCGAAGTTTACACACAAAAATAATATTAGATTCAAGTAAATAATTACTCCAATGCTCCTTGGCAAATTTTTACTTTGATCAAATAAATATTATCAAATAAAAATTTTCTAAGGAATATTGGAATAATTGTTTATCATGAATGAATTTAGCACCTTTCTTTCAGTATACAATCGACAGTGCAAGATCCCGGAAAAAGGACTCAGAGATCGAAACATGCGCGGTAGCGTGTTTGTAGTGTTTAATATTTCTGACAACAAGTTGGAATATACGGCTGTATAATATTGGTCGCAAGAACGCTCGCTGCGCTTGCTACGACAGTTTCGCGAAAGTAAATGGCGAGAATATTCAACGTAAATTAATGTAGTAATTGCACGGTTATGACGAGCAATTAGAGATAACGTCCCAATCGATCGTTCACCAAAGCGAATCAATTTATTACGTCAACTCGGTTACGACACACACACGTGTAAAGTTTATTATATCGAGGGTAGCCGGTGTAATTATTGCGATGGACTAGATATGACGCGGCGATATTTTTTCACCGGGATCAAATGGGCGGGCTAGATGTTAGGAGCGCGATTAGAAAATTAATGAAAGATAACGATTTTATTCCCTCGACGCGCTCCAAAGTGGAAGCGTTAAAAAGCGATAACTATTGTCCTTAATTCGTTCGGGTATTATTGATCGCAGGCGGAGATGACGTTTCAGCTTGAAGTGGAATAAATGAACAACATCCGCGCAGAACGTGGATTGGAGGGAATGAAAGAAATATGAGCGGTGCCGCAAACCGTCTCGTTGCGGGTCGTGGATTAATTTCCCAACTTGGCAATTATATTACATTTTCCGCCACGGTTAGATCTCGATTGACCTAAATATAAGTCTATTATAAATCGTCGATGTAAATGTGTGGGTAAGCGGAGTGCGACGCCGCACGGAAGTAGAAGGCAGCCGTGCGCGCGGCGGAACAAAATTACAGCGGCAACTAATATCTCCCCGCGCCGGCCATGAAAGCTCATTTAAAGTTAAAACAAATTTAAAACAGGCGCGCTACGAGACCGTCGATAGGACTTGGCACACCGTTACCCGCGGCCCCGGATCAGAAATTAAGCCGAGGAGAGGCTACTGCGTGCTCTCGGCGGAAGTAGGCGCGTGAATCGCAGCTATTTACGAAATTATTCAGGATTCTAGCTCGTGGCAATATCATCATTCCGGCCACGTAGGCCATCTTCGGCTCGAGGGAACTTGCGCTCTTTCTTCGGCGGCCGCTTCGACCGGGATGCATGCACGAGCACTCATATCGATCGCTTGCGAAATCCATGACAAACGCTCGCTCCCTATCACCGTCGGGCTGATCAGGTCGTCGCGACGAGTATGCGATCAAATAGATCGCGGAAGGAGCCCGATTGACCCAATAAAGAAGAGGCTTTTCAAGAATATGAAATGAGAGGGGGATGTGAAATTAAAGAAATAGTTGATGGAAATGTCGCAAGTGTAAAGGGCAAGTCTTTAGAGGGTATTTTTGAAAGACGCTTCAAAGGAAAACCGAGAAAGATTCAAAAAGAGATTATTTTTTATTTGATCTTACCAAACGAAGAATTTACGGGCCTTTGGAAGCAAAGTACGAATATTTTTGTGCCATTAGATATTAGCATTGTCAATATTAATATATATAGTGGAAGAAAGTATAATATACAGGACGTCTGTTGCTTGCAAACGGGGACCACGCAAAATTTTGAGTATCAATGATTGAAAATGATTAAATATATGGAAGCTTCTTTAATTAACTCGAAAATATTCGTGGTTATTTGTAAAATAATAAAGGACTTTTTTTTCAGAATGGTTTCAAACCTAGATATAATAATTACCGTATACTTGTAAATGAAGTTATTCTAAACAAAAGTTCTTTGCCATTTTGTAAATAACCACCCAAGTATTTTGAGTTATTGATTCAAAAAGCTTCTATACATGACCATTTTTAATAATTAATCACTCAAAATTTTGCGTGGTTGTTTGCAATATACGAGGGTGGGGTGAAAAGTTTCCGGCCTGAAATAGAGATGGCGCCAGCAGGTCTAATTTTTGGCTTGTATTCTATAGTACTATATTTTAATAGATTGTATATAAATTTTCAGATAGATTGCTCTGTTTGTGTACATTTGAGAGCCGATTGAATAAGACGCCTCGATTGCTTACGTGAAAATGGAAAAATCAGAGAAGCGTGCGGTCATCAAATACTTCTATTTAAAAGGCCTAACACCATTACAAATTAAAGAAGAGCTGGATTCCACACTGAAAGACTCTTCTCCATCATATTCAACGGTTAAACAGTGGGTTTCTGAATTTAAGAAAGGTCGCACGAGCACTTCGGACGATCCACGTTCAGGACACCCCGTTGAAGTTACAACTCCCGAAATGATTGAAAAAATTCATAAAATAGTGATGGAGGACCGCAGATTAAAAGTAAGTGAGATAGCTGAGGCTACTAGGATGTCAACTGAACGTGTGCGCAATATTTTACATGAACATTTGAGCATAAGGAAGCTCTGTGCTAGGTGGGTGCGGCGTTTGCTAACGTTCGATCAAAAATTCACCCGGAAAACTGTTTCAATCGAAAATTTCGCGCTGTACAAGCGAAACCCCAGCGAATTTTTGCGTCGATTTATAACTGTGGATGAAACTTGGACTCACCATTACACTCCTGAAACTAAACAACAGTCGAAACAATGGATTCGACCAGATGAACCAACCCCAAAGAAGGTAAAAACAGTTTTATCGGCGAATAAGGTTGTGACGACTGTTTTTTGGGATGCGAAAGGAATTATTTTCATTGATTACCTGGAGAAGGGTAAAACCATCACTGGTCAATACTACGCAGAGTTATTGCAGCGTTTGAAGGACGAAATGAAAAATAAACGACCTCACTTGGCGAAGAAAAAAATCTTGTTTCACCATGACAATGCACCTGCCCATTCGTCGGTCGTTGCGATGGCTAAAATCAAGGAATTGAAGTTCGAATTGTTCCCCCAACCAGCATATTCCCCAGATTTAGCCCCCAGCGACTATCATTTGTTCCCTAACTTTAAAAAATGGCTCGGAGGTAAAAAATTTAAGACCAACGAGGAAGTCATCGATGCTGTAAATGAGTATTTTGAGGGACTTGACATATCGGACTATAAAAATGGTATCACTGCATTAGAGCACCGTTATGAAAAATGTATAAATCTTGATGGAGATTTTGTTGGAAAATAAAACGAAAAAAAAAACGCAAAAAGTTGTTTTTCTTCATCAGGCCGGAAACTTTTCACCCCACCTTCGTAGTAAAGGACTTTTCTGTTCACATTCTGTTCACTAACTTATATACTACGTTTCGATGGTTTAGTTGCTCGCGGCGCAACCCGGCGCGGCTTCGCGAGGGACTCGGTGTCCCTTTTGGTTGGCGGTGACGTGGCCGAGACTACTCGGCTGAGACGGCGCAGTCGCCACCCCGGACTTGTCTCGTGGCCGGATGTTGGTCGGAGGTCGGCGTGAACCGGAGGAGACGGCAAGTACACCGTCCCGAGGAAGGATGGCGAGTGCGGCTGAGACGGCGAACACACTGTTCCTCGGCACGGAGGATCGGGATCCGGAGCAGCCAGCGATCGGATCGCTGTGGCTGACTCCGGCGGAATTGGCCCAGATGCCTCCGCCGGTCGGGTTTTATATCCGACCGTTACTTTGGCGAGCCGATTTTTATGTTTATTGACACGCACGTGATCTTGCCTCTGGATTAAGCGTGTCACGTGCGTGTTGTGTGAGTCGCTTATGTGACGCAAAGCGGCCCGACGGATGGTCGGTTGGGTCACGGGGGGGGGGGGGG
>NW_014557750.1:588198-623641 GCF_001313825.1 Dinoponera quadriceps | reverse complement strand
GGGGGGAGGGGGAGGGCTTCGGTGCAAACGCACCGTTACAAAGTATATGACGAATGTCCCACTTAGCGAGAAACAATCTATATAAAAATACTATTTCCTCCGTATTTTTTATATTTTTCTCCAATTAATATATAATTCCTCAATTAATTCAACGCCGAAAAATTATAATTTTCTGCGTTGAGTTAATTGAGGAATTATATATTAATTGGAGGAGAATAAAGGATACGTGATTGACATTTTAATATTCTCCACATACGCAGACTAGAGAATATTCCGGACGTGCGATAACAAACATTCAAAGTATTGTATCCTCCCGCAATACATATTAATACTTAATGGTATAATTATCATTAATATCAATATCTAATATATTAATATATTAATTATTATAAGCTATTAGTTAAATATTAATTATTAAGATATTAATATAAATATCTGATGACATGAAATGAATTCGTGCTTTGCTCCTAAAGATCCGTAAATTCTCCGTTTCAAGAAAGTTCGTTTTCGGGTGATTTACTACGCGGTGTTACTCGGTAAGCTCGGAGATCGCATTTGTTAATTCTCCAACAAATATCAAATAAAGTGGAAGAGACGCGGTATTCGGGTGTAAATATCGAAGTGGATCGGAAATATCCCATCTGCGGCTCCGGCGTTGAGGGATTATAGTTTATGGGAAGTGGGACCGTGGGCGCGCGCGGGCTCGAAGGAAGTTCACTGAATCCCGAAGGAAAATCCGACACGGTGTCGATGTGCGCAAGCGATTTGAAAGCCGTGAGTTTCCATTTCGTCTCGTCGTCCTGTCGTCGTTACGCCCGAACAGTTTGCGAAGCACCCGGACCCGATGGACAATACAGTACCGAAGAGGGACAATTACACCGATTGGAGGGCATAAAAATGCATGAAGTCACTGCCGAATTCCTTGGAGTCTCGCCGAGCAATGACGTTACTGATACGTTCTCTTCTCTCTTTCTTTTTCTCTCTCCCTCTCTCCCTTCTTCGCTCCCTCATTCTATCTTTCTTTCTCTCTTTTTCGCTCCTTTTCTCGAACGTGTCTCCCAAACGTTCGCACGTAGCATCGCCGATACGTTCAAATCGATTTTTACAAAAGGTACCGCTGTGAGAAATAGCGTAAAATAGCGGCGCGCTGCGCATAGCAATGCGACGATTCAACTCCCGGGTTCAGCGATGTTACATGATATATCGCAGATAGCGACGAATTGTATCGCTTCAACGTAACCAAATATTTCCCGACGACGACGACTACGACAAGGTGCAATGATACGGAAGCTGGTTCCCGACGATCGCGACGTAGCGGAACCTGCGAGAGAGAGCGAGTATCGCGCGGAAATTAATATCCCCGTTAATGACGAGGAACGTGTGTTCGCGTCGACGAAATATATCGTTCCTCCGACGGGAAGAACGGTGAATCGAGAAGGATGCAATGAGGCGGGACGGGAGCACTTTTAGATTAACGGCGGTCGTCCCTCTGGTATCGGCGGAATTACGATTTTGACAGAGCGTATCGTGCTCCGCTCGCGCGCGAAAGCACCACTTCATCATAGTTGGTCGATCCCGACCGATCTGGATCAGTCCTGAAAAAATACTGAGATATCGCGAGAGTTTTACCTCCGATTCCTTATTCTCTTTTTTTTTCTTCTTTTCCTTTCACAGGTCGTAACGTCTTTATATCGTGCGAACTCGTAGTTTGCAGGGACTCGTACGCCGCCCTCTTTCTCCGACGGTTTTGACGGCTCAGCGCGTTTCACTTCGTACATAGAGCGGCCACGCGGGTGGCTGACTTATCAATGTTCCTCGCGATACTTCGCCGATCCAATCGACCGTTACGAGTGTCTCAATAAGTTCGACCATCGTTATTGCGGCGACACGTGTTTGAAAAGTGACGTCAAACATACGTCGATTGTTGTACATATAATGCAAGAACCATGAGGAGAGATTCGAATAGACGGGAGAAAAAATTCGCTTCGAACAAACGGAAAAAGAAATTCGGCTTTTAAAAATTCACTAAAAAACAACTTTCCAAATATAATATGAGAATGCATAGAGATATACAGGAGATACAGGGTGCGGCGAAAGGTATGTCCTCATTTTGGAGAGCAATCAATAAAATACTATTAAATGTAGAGGATTGGAAATTTTTTTATTACCTTTGGTACTTCAAACAGTTTTTTTACATTAACGTTTAAAAACGATATCTGCAAGATGGCGGCCTCCAGTAGCAATGCACTGATGTAGCCGATTTTGGAAGCTTCGGGCTGCGTTTTGGCACATCTGAATCGGAATGGCGTTCACCTCTTCGATGATTCTCCTTTTCAGTTCTTGTAGGGTATGGGGACGATGCTTGAAGACTTTTTCTTTCAGATACCCCCACAAGAAAAAGTCACAAATGCTCAAATCGGGCGATCTTGCTGGCCACCCCAAATCACCCCTCAGAGAGACGAGTCGAGTAGGGAACATTTGCCTCAGTTTCGCCATAGAAATGCGGGCTGTATGCGCTGTTGCTCCATCTTGTTGAAACCAAATCTCCCCCAGATTTGTCTGTTCACTCAACTCCTGCAATTTAGGCTCAAAAAAGTTTTCCAGCATGAAAACATAACGTTGAGCTGTAACTGTAACAGTATGGCCATTTTCCTCAAAAAAAAAAGTCTTCAAGCATCGTCCCCGTAAGCAGCGTCCAACTCGGCTTTAATTTACGCAGGCGTATTGACTTTCACATACAAGAATTTAATCACGACACGATATTTGATTTTTTCCATTTTTACAAAAACACTGACATCGACTGACACAAACGACTGTCAAATAACAACTGAGCGTCCAAAATGGCTGAAATTTTCACAGGTACCTTTCAAACAATGTATGATTGTAGTATTAGAATGGTTTTGACGAATAACGCCATCTTCATATTGAAGCTTAAAACTTTTCAGACTACCCTCGTAACTTATTGAATAAAAATTATCAGCTTAAAATCACGTAATCTGAAAGAGAAGTCTGAAATATCTAGTTTAGATAGATATCTTTTACTAACGCACTATGGTTGCTTCCTAGTAAGAAACACAAAGTCGTTTCATTGACCAGACAATATCTCAGATAATATCTTAAATGATAATTAATAAAACGACTTTGTCTCTTGCTGGAAAGCAATCGTTGTATATAAAGTTACCAAAATTGTAGGGGAACCCGGGGCATAATAGGAACGATAAGGTTTAAACAAATTTCAAACATATTAAAAATGAATAAATCAATTTGATTTTATATCAAAAATATTCTTTGAACTATTCATTATAAGAATAACACAAGTTGTATAGCGAAAAAATAGCTTAAAGGACGAAATTATTGAAAGCATATATTAATTTCATCATGCTTCTTATATAGAGCATAATTATATCTCAGAAAATTTGCTTATTTTCGTAACATTAACATTCAAAACTTCTTAAAAATAACTTAGAACACGTAATATATGTCTGGAGTGATCTCAGTTCTGTGGGAGTTAGACTAAAAAGTATTTGTTCTTTGTTAATATTTATATGACATTAACGCACATATTCATAGAACTCATTTTCTTGTTCTTTTGTAAGCACTGCTTTAAATGTACCTATTTATAACTTTGACTACTTTGTCATAACTGTTTTTCATTTCCTTAATATATCCTTCTAAAGTCGTTTTGGGGACTTCAAATGGAGTAGAAATTTTATGATAGCTTATTTTCCCGTTATGCTCTGAAATATATAAGTTTACTTTAAGTAACGTAAAACATCACAGATAATCGATATTTGCACAGATTTTCTGCTAAAGCAATTAAAAAAAATCGTTTAATAACGTAAATGTTCTTGCGGTAATAAAAAATAGAATTTTATCATTACTTACTTTATTCAAATGTATCAAAGAAGCTGCAACTCAGTCGCGGAAAGCACAGCTAATGCATTAAATAATTTGTAGCAATTTTTAGCTATAATGATACGACAACTGATAACAGCACGCAGTAAAAGACATCTAACAATAATTATTGCAAAACATTGAATTACATGACAATACCTCTGTAAAAGTTATCGATCATATCCCATTACCCGATATTGTGATTAGATACATGTAACTAAATTACAACACTGATAATAACCAGAAAAATTTTATTTACTTTCGCAAAAATTTTACATATTTGATTAAAGTTGTCTCGTTCAACCGTGCTTGTTTTTTCCATATGAATAAATCTACTTGTATTATCGCGATTTTTAATAAATCGAATATTACAGAGGCGCAAGGACTTTTTTTATATCGATACGTCTGAAGCGGATTCAGCAATTTTACGTCAACTTGTAGTAGTCAAAATTCTTGCAACATGATATGAAAAGACACGATCACGTCCATCCGCGCGAGTGCGCGGACACGCTGCTTAGTAGATATGTAACAGTGATCGTTCGCCGTTACATCTGTCCCATCAATCGTCCGCGGATTATGTCGTAGGGGATTTTTCCCCGGGGACGGCGGGATCGCGCGGACGCCCGGGCGAATTCGGAGCTTCCCGTCGGTATATACGCATATACATATATATGCATGAACGGCGAACAATGGGATTGCCAGGACGATTATTAGCCGTGAATACCGACAACAGGGAAATTGCAAGTCGATGGTGGGATAGACGACAACGAAGACGACGACGAGGTTCCTTCTCTTCCTCCTCCACCGCGGTGGGGCGAGGCGCATCTTGGTAATATGATCCTTTCGACAGGAGAAACGCGCGCGAGGATTCGACGACCGCCACCACCCCCGTGCACTCGAACGCTATCCGCTCAACCCCATCCGCTACATCGCTCTGCAGCTCGATCTCCGTGTAACCTCGTTACTCGAGAACTCCCCGAAGACGAGAGACGAATGCCGCTAAGCGTGACGCGCCACGGCTGATACGTGCCGGCGTGTGTCGCTCCTTCCGATAATTACATCTTCGTTAGCAGTCGGCGCGAAGAGAAAGCGCGGAGCAGCGGATGAAGGAGGAGACGGAGAAGGAGACACGGTGGGACTGAGGGGGCGGATGCCGTTTTAAGGGCGTGATAATGCAATGTAACTTCGGTAGAGGTTGGGACGCGCACTTTATCCGGTGCGTCGCGTATCGACGCTTCCGCGAAATGTATGCGCGAGCGAGTCGCGTTATCTTTCCTCTTTGATAATTACACAACGTATCGCGCGACGACGATGCATGACGCGGTCGTGAGTCGACGTAAAATTGCCGGTTGTGCTTGGTGAAAAAGGACGAGAAAGGTGGAGAGAGAAAGGGGAAAAGAGGATGTGCGCGGCGTGCGCTCGTTATCTTAGAACCCGTTGAGATCTCCCGTCATCTCCCGGCGGAGCTCGACGTTGCATTTCCTTGAGACTATTTTAATCGACGATTTGAAGCGAACTCGCCGACTTACGCGCCGAGTTTCCACGCGGCTTTTTGTTGCTCGCGCGTCGCTGCTTAGAATTAAGCCAGAACTTTGATAAAGTTGCAGCAACTTCGTTACAGCGTCGAGTGCATTTGGCATATTCGGGGCGATATAACTCGCCTCTCTCTCTGAGGAAGACAATTTGATCAAGCGCTATTTACGGCTAAATGGCGAAGTAATTAATAATATAATGCAGCCTCCGAAACGGAGTTCTATTTCCCGATGACTGAAGGCGGATGAAATAGAAAGAGGTTTCACTCCTCGCGAGAAAAAGGTTCCGGCCTCTTCGTTATGATTGATGCCGCCATAATTTTCTCTTTCCTTGTTTTTACGTGTGCATTACACAAGGTGCTCGTGCGAAATTTACTCCGCAGGCTCCCGATGTGCCGCTCGAAACTTTGCAGCGATAATTTCCAAACGTCGCGTATACTGCATTTCTCTCCGCCTGACATTTTTCTTTTCTCTCCCTCTCTTTCCCTCCCCCTCTCCCTTTCCCCCTCCTCTTCTCTTTCTTTTCTCCGAGAAAAACGTATAATTATCACCGACATTATAGCCCGCAAATTTTACCGGTTTATCGTGTTCTCGCGGACAACTCGCCTCCTTACAACACACCTCTAATAGCAACAGCAACGGCCATCCAATAACTCGAACATTACGCAACATTTCCACATGAAATGAACATTCACGAACGTGCGCTGCGAATCGGCCCGGCTCTTAAGGTTACACGCTTCTGGTCTCAGGCGAACGCCGGGCTAGTTTAATATCGCACCTCCGCTAATGCGACGTCAAGTTCTGCGAGTTAATCTCGAGATTCCCGGGTAATTCCCTAAGTAATTTGTAGGTACACCGAGTACTCAAGGTTATATCAATCCTTTCCGCAGTCGAAGTTTCGCACGCGCGCGTGACGTCGGTAATTGGCGAAGCTATCGCTACGTTGTCGGGGCCGAATATCTCGGGCAGATGGTGCAGGCGCGACGAAGAGGGTAGAAAGTGTGTGCGATGACGATCGGCTAGTGTACGAAGGAGTACGCATCGCGCATAATCCCACCAAGGGAAGTAATAATGCATAAGGGACGACGGAGAGAGAGAGAGAGAGAGTTAGTGTCGGCGCGCGTACATCTTTCTTCAGCCTGATCTCTTTCCACCTACTCTATGGAGTCTCCGGCGGCTCTTCGGGTTTCCTTTCGACCCTCCCGCCTCCTCCTCTCCTTTGGTCTACGGCATTAATGCAAAGTGAGGACATGCGGTAGCGACGACGACGACGACGGTGGCGGTGGCGGCGACGAGGAGGACGACGGCGGTTGCGACGGCGGCACGACCCGTGGACTACCCCGAGGATGCTTCTTGCAAGAATAAGAGAACAGGATCGCTGGGGATGTCCCGGGATTCTGTCCTCTATCGATCTCCCGCGTATATAGACACTAACTTGTGCCCTCCGCAAGCCGTGCTATGTATCTGCCATATATATATAGATATATATATATATATATATATATAGCGTCTCTCTCTCTCTCTCCTTCTCTGTTTCGTCCTTACCCTTCTACCACTTCTCCCGGCGCTCTCTCTCTCTCTCTCTCCCCCCCTCTCTCTCTCCTTCTCTCGTTCTCTCTCGGTTTCTCGCTCTTTCTCGTTTCCGTAGACCCGCTCAGCCATCGTCTACCACCGTCTCGCTCTCAGTTAGCGTCTATCCGTCCGCGACCGCCCCTTTCTCGCTCCCTCCCTGGGTCCGGCAGCGGGTTCCCAACACGCATACAGAAGCCCGAAGTTTGCGTCGGTGTTTGTGTTGCGCCACCCCCGACCGTCCGTCCCCCTCTGGTGTGTGGATAGTACGTGTCTGCAGGGAGGGTGAGATCGCGTATAGCCGCGCACTCACCGCTAAAGAATGTGTTAGATGCGCATAAGCGGCACGTCGCGTGCACACGAGAGCGGCTGCCGGGGGCGGCTGGATTTCGGCCCCGTCGTCGTCGTCGTCTTTGTGTTTATATGTTTACCGTATTATCGAGGAGGCGCCGACCCTCCGCCGCGTTTCCCCCAAAGTCCATCAAATCCCTGAACGTCGTCGCACGCGAAATTTCGAGGCGAGCGCAAGGCGACGTACGGACCGCTGCGCGTCAGAGCGGGACGTATGAGAACGGCGTAGCGCGGTACGACGGGTGTATACGTATACGGGATATTACTAAAGTGCTCCAGCTAATTTCAGGAGTGAGTTCCCCTCGTTTCGGAAGGCGAGGAGGGAACTTCGTTCCTGAAGATTGCGCAGGCATCTTAGTAACACCCTTCATAATAGGATGGAAGTTTGGAATTTCTTAGTATCAACCCCGATGACCCCACGTTATCGATGTCGCTATCGCGAGCTATCACTCGCACTTTGAAGAAGAAAAAAAGACGGCAACGAAGAAAGAATGCAACAGAAAGAAAGAAAGAGAGAGAGGGAGAGAGCAGGAGAGACATGGAAAATACTAACGTTCCTCTCCGAAATTACGATAGTTCTTTCTTCTGATGTAGCTCCCAGTTATTCTTTCTAGCCTATTCTTTCCTCACTCGCTTTCGATCCCGGAAACATTCGCCTAAATAAAAACCAACACGCTACATCATGTTATTATACTCTTATGTCTATCTCGCGTACAATAGCTCGACCGAGCGGCGAGCTTTCTCAGCGACGGGGCAAAATTGGGACCGTGTCGTTCCACGTGCACACGTGTGCGCGCGTGTATTCGAGTAAGTGGTAAATCCGGCGATTTCCATATTATCCCCCCCCCCTCCCCCCCATGTAGCGACAGAAATATTCGGCGCGGGGCGGATACCGTCGTCGGTTTTACCCTTCTTTTTCGCGTCCCTTTCGAAGTACGCGAAGCGTTCCTACGACGGTTTTGTCCTCTCGCTTCGAACTTTTTGTCACTGTTATGCAAGCACGACGCGCGACGCTATTCCGTTTTGCATGCAAAGTACGCGAAACGTAATTAACAATTTGCAAATATTGCTTACATTAGAGAAACATGTATTTTCCGCCGTGTCGATGATAGGATCACAAAATAATTTACGTGTCAACTGATACAACGTTGCGAATGTCATTTCGTAAGTTGGCGCGCTCGCGTGTGTATTGTTGAGAAATAATAATGCTGAGATAATAATTTGGAGAAATAACAATTTGCATTTTTCATCCAGGGAAAATAACGCATCGCGTCGGTCCATCTTCGCGATTTAAATTTTGGAGAACACTGCTAAGTTGCCTTTATTCATTTGTTCGTTCGTTTAACGAGATACGCTAGGGTATCGGTTTTCAACGACGCTTGTAAAGGGACACGCCGTTGTGTTTCAGCCGGCGAGATTTGATTATATTACAATAATACAGGAAATATTGGATTATTATTCGCATCCCTCGCGGCGCTCAGATCCGATAATCCGGCCTCAAAAGATTGCAAAAGTCGCGGTAATTATTTTGCCATTCACATTAATTGCGCAGAAATGTTTTAAACATGATATGTGGTAGCGCAAATTAATTACGAATATCTTATTAAATCTTCCGTGACAATATGCGATGCTGAGTATATTATTAAATTAATTATTCGGTTAATAGACTTTATATATATATATATATATATATTTTTTTTTTTAATCATTATTTTAATTGAATTCTGCTCAAATATAACAGTTGAAATAATTGTGTAGTGTTTTGTGCAGAGATTTTAAATGACGGAATCTTTTTTTTTCTACGTTATTTCATCCTTTCACACGCTCCGTTCTCCGAAATCTGTTGATCTCGAATTCCATTATCTTAAAAAAAAAAAGAGATTTAAATTTTCATATTTTCGTCGCTCATACGTTGAAACCTAAATCCGATTTGCGTAAAAATCCAATTATATACATAATTAAACGATTGTATATGAATTATATTGAGAGGAATGATTTGGTGTAATTACATCGCAGCAACATCGGCGGATTCAAAAATTAACCGGAATTAAATAACTTCTCAGTGATTCGATTCCGCGTTTTCTCACAAACCAATTAATTTCCGATGGAATTAAATGAAACAGAAATCAAATCAAATGCAGAATATCATCCTCATTAGCTGAGAAAATTATTCGCGTACAAACGCAAATCTGGTTCACGCGGCTTGTCCTTCTTTCCAACGGGAAATAGTTCAATCTTCATTTACGAAATGTATATAATTATTGATTGGTACCAATTATTATAATTAGCATGTTGTAATGCAATATGTGTTTCTCTATTGCAACACAGCGCAATTTCGTTAAACAATGCGTTGTGTGCGAGCCATAGCCGCGTTACAGATGTTTATTTGTTTCCTTCTTTCTGTTTTTTAGTTTTTTACTATCGATTCGTTCCATTGTGTACCTACAAAGCCACCTTTCTGTTTACTGCATTATTTAGAAGTATGACCCACTTCCGGAAGTCCATTAAATCCCGGCTAGTGCTGTCGAGAACTCGAACTACGGATATCCCGCTTTGAGAAACTGGCTTAAACGATAGTCACGTAGGAAGTACTACTGCACATAGAAGTTACCCGCGGTACCATTGCTTAACATCGGGTAACGTCGAACAAAGAAATCGAAAAGCATTACGAGATTCACGCGTTTCCGGCTGCCTTTAAAGCAGATCGAGTAACCTGCGTTTCTTCGCATTACCTTTTATTTCTGATCTTTATCTCACATACACATATTCACGCATGATCTAATCCGAGAAGGAACGATGATCACAAGTTGCGTGAATGATTAACGCGGTAAGGACATAGATCTTGAATGTAGTCGTCGTGTGTAAAAACAATTAAAGTAATTGGTCCGTAAATTAATTTTCTTAGGAATCTTTTTAAATTTTAACAGTATATTGATCGAAACATATGAGATATTTATATGTGAAACTACACAATAAAGAAATAGTCTTAAACCAACGATATTCTTATATATAAGCAAGAATATTGTAATATTTTTAGAAGATTTTTAGTCTTGAATTGAGTGCAAGTAACATTTGTGCCAATATAAATTCAATCAAATCAAGATTAAAAATCTTTTAAGAAGATCATAATATTCTTATTTATATAAGGTGATTCAATTTCAATCTTAACTAAGGTAAAACTTAAGGTAAATATTTTGAAAAATATGGAAAGTATAGGAAAATGTTTCAAACAAAAGTTGTAGAGTTTGAAAAGGAAGATAAAACGATAACTTTAACTTCGTTGTACAGTCAATAATTCAAGATCATTTCAAGGTTAACTTCAGTTTTTAAATAAAATCAAATAGTTCTTTTTAACACAATTCGATTTCTCTGTTTATTATACATATAAAGGGGCAAAATCATCTAAGTACGAATACTTTACGAAGTTATTTTACTGTTTATTTTTCAGTACAAGATATGGAATATCCCATAAAGTATTTCTTTTTCGATCCATTTTAACACTTTTGTATGTAGAATGACAAGTGGGATAGATCGCGGTAAGCAAACATAAGAAGATCTTAAAAAAATTCATTGCATTTTGCAAATGCATCTATGCACCAATCTGCAACGATTAATATTTGTAATCGATTTCTCTCATATTATTATGTAAAAGAGTGTTAAGGTGATGTTATCAAAAAATGAATATTTTAAGGTCACCGTCTTATATATCTTATATATATGTCTTCCTCCAAACCCTACAACTTTTATCTAAAACATTTTCTCATATCTTCTATATTTTTCGGAATATTTGTCTGTTAAGATTAAAATGAATCACACTTATATGAAAATATCTATCACTGGTTTAAGACTAATTTTCTTCTGTAGGAAAAAATTGATTATATCGAAACTAAGATAATTGAAGTTAGTTAGCATTAAGTTATTAGTTTATTATATTATCGTACGGAAACGATTTTTGATGTCGCTTTTAATTCTTGCGACCAAATTACTCTTTACAGGTTTAATGAAAACGAAAAGACGATAAAAAATTTGTAGGAATATTATAAAAAGTTACAAAATAGCTAACCGTCTAATTTTCCAGAAATTAGTATGTAATGTATACAATTTCTGATAACGGTTAAAATACATAACTAACCTGTAAAGATTTAACAATATTATATGCTACACTTACGTAATATTGCCGAATACACAATAAAAATAATAGTACGTGATATTTCCTTTGTATCTCTTAATTAGACATCCTTTTAAACCTTACGGTAATCCGTTCTGTCGGAGCCCGGCCACTGCACGGGAGCTCATGCCGAAAGAGTATACGTTGCGCACGCCCAGTCTTCGGCTTTTCCGGTTTACGTCTTACACTGGAACAACGCCGCCTTAATATGCGTTTGAATATACACGTTCCGTATATATCCGGCGCTTGTACACACAGGTTATCGTGTAGATGCTGTATATATCTGGCACTCGATACACAAGTCGTCGCATGGATGCCATATATATTCAACACTCGTACACATAGGTCGTCGCATGGATGCCGTATATATCCGGCGCTCGTAATAAAGGATTAAAGATAGAATGGTTAATCCTTTCACTGCACATCATTTTTCTAAACTGCTTCAAAAATGCCAAAATCAAAATGTTCTCGAAAATTAATGAAAATTGATATAGATAGATCTTGATGATGCTAGTAACGAATTTCAAGTCGAATTAAAAAAAAAATGTTATAAACTCAAAATGGCAGCTAATATACCAAAATTTAATTGAAATTTATGATGTTTGTAATATATGCAATATATATAAATGTAGAAGTTTTTTTTAACTATCTAAATAGTATATTTAATTCGTTAAACTTTTATATAACAAAATATTTCGTGATGAGAATATTCGGAAATTCGATAAGTTCTCACTTTTCTGGCAGCCATATCTTTTTTCTAAAGGAACATTTTGCAAATACGACTTCAAAATCATGTACAATACATCAACACAAAAAAAAACTTCGGAAAGTACAACTGAATAAGGACAAGATGAAAACTTGGGGACAAGAAATGAAAGTTCGATGACAAGAAATCATATTTTTGTTACCGCAACTGAGAACATTCGTTTGAATAATCAGCGGTATTAAAACTCGGTTAACACAACTGAAAACATTTAATTAAATACAATTGACTGATCAGAAACCTCCTACATAAATCTTTCCGTACTTACAACTAAGTTTTCGTCTGGTCCTTAGGCAACGGAAAATTCAGTTACTCCAACGGAATGGATTTTCTGCGCAAAAACCCTCAAATGTATTTTGTTTCAGTCATTAATTCATTTCAAAATTTTAATATAACAAAATACCTTATAACGAAAATATATGAAAATTCGAAAAATTTTCATTTTTCTGACAAGCATATTTTTTTTTTTAAACAATACTTTGCAAATCGGACTCAAAAATTATGTTTAATATATCCAAAAACTCCTTAGTTACTCCTAGTTACTGATTTTGCTTCAGTGATAAACTTAAAGCCAGTTTTACAATCTCTAGTTAACTTATACAATAATTTGCTGATTATTCCATTGGAATTGACCAATCGCATTTGTCATTAAGTAGAAATGACTATAAGAAATAATTAATCACGGGTGACATTTCACCAGTAGCTTAAGTTAATCGAAGGTTGTGAAATTGTTTTTAAGATCTCTAACCCTTTGCACTCGAGGGCTCCGGAGCAGAGCCATTTAAAATTTGTCTTCAAACTCTTCAAACTCAAATGCAAATAGCAAGAGCGGAGTATCCTTTACACAATAGTTTTTACCATTTGTCTTTGTCCTTATGTTATGAACTGAAAGTTATTTGCATTGTCTCCATAGCGGAGGCCTCGAGTTTGAAGACAAATTTTAAATGGCTCCGCTCCGGAGCCCTCGAGTGCAAAGGGCTAATACAACCAAATATTTCATGACAAAAAAATGTATTTTCGAAATAGTTAACGCAAAGTCCAAAATGACAAGAATTCTCGTCATCAGTAGTCAAGTGGTTAAATAATCTTAAAAATGTATAATCAATAAAAATATAATCGTAAAAATGCAAAAAAAAAAACAGAAAGATATAGAAAAAATCCAATGTCACAATCATTTCTCTAATAGCGTACATTCGTGTGTTTGTGTATATATGTGTGCGTGTATGTACGTATGATATTCACAAACATATGTTTAACGCAAACAATCGCAGCCAAAAATTGTTTACATCAAAGCGTATGAGTTCTTAAACATTATGTAAGTTTGACTGATATTTTTTTTAAATTTTGCTATAATGTTAAAGCTGTTTATTTCATAAATCATGTTTATAAATTACATTTAGCATAAATGTGTCAAGCTTCTTCGTGTCAACTTTTTAACAGCTTGTGGCAGGCCAGCTATCTTCAAGTTTTTTACACAATAGCTACTAAATCGAACGATCGTAATTTTTCTATTAGTCCATTGTTTAATACTATATACTAACGAGGAGAACTTAAATGCATACCAAAATGTCTCTACGTTTAATTACCATACGTAATTAAATCTCGCTGTGTCACTAAAAGCTACGTTTTATGTACACGCACGCTCGCGAGCGAAACACACTCGCATGGTGACTTCTTCTCTCTTTTAATTAATGCATGTTAAATTTAGCTCGTATACGCGATTCATCGAATAAACGAAAATACGCTCGCGAAAAATGCGGTTTTCATTGCAAATCAAGACATGAAAACACGCGATTATGCTCTCCGGCTTACAGGTGACGTCACGCGCATCATAATCTCGCGAAATCCATCCGAATAAAGGCGCTCACGCAATATGAGTTTTTAATCCTTCGCGCGTTCACTTCTGCACTCTCCTATTTTCCAGTCGCACCGAAATCCTATGTTAAATTTCATCCTCTCCCCAGAACAAGGCGGGGTTTTACTTTCTGTATCCGCGTTCTGCTCTCGCGCGGCGCTGCCATTAATCATACGCTCTTTTTTTGCGACGAGCATGCTCAACTTAATACGAGCGGATAAACTCACGGTACCATTAGCGGCAGTTCGTCACATGAAAGCGCGCGCGTCTGTAAAAGGGGTTGACGATAGGCCGGAACGACATAACCGCCTAGTAGAGGTTTCTTCCGTTGACGTGACGATTTGTACGAGCAACAGGCAACTTTCATTAAGCCTTTTCAAGCCGCACAATTCCACTTGCTCTCTCTCTCTCTCTCTATCCCTTTTTCGCTTCTCTTGTATTTTTTCTTCTCGTCTCTCCGTTTCACCCTCCGTTTCACTCGCGCCTCTCTCCGTCGTCACGTGTTGGCATGGGCTGCGTAACGTCCGTATGGATGGTGTGCGGGGCGCGCGCGATGCATGCGAGGGAGGAATGCACCGTGTGTGTTTGCCGAGAAGGCGAGACAGAAACCGATAGATGGGTAGACAGGAAGGGGGAGAGAGAGAGAGAGAGCGAGACTCGGCCATTCACGAGTCGCGCGCGCGTTCTCGCATTCAGGCATTATGCCACGCCAAGAATTGCCGGCAGCGTATTGGATGCGTGAGCGGCGGGGATGCCTCTCGTGTGTTTAAGCGCCGTTAGCGTCGCGTACAGTAATCCCGTTTCGCGTTTTCGCATCGACCCCTAGCGCTCGCTCACAAACGTAATTAAAGCGACGCAAAGGATGGCTCGCGCGCACACGTTCCATGCTGTCCCACGCGCCCGCAAGCGAGCCGACAGTCGATCTCGCGCCTCTTTACGCGGCAGCGCCTCTTGAACGAGCGCGGAAGGAGGAGAAGGAAGAGAGGTCAGCTGGATTTCATAGAGAAACAAAGAGAACTTCTGGAGGTAATGGCGCTTGGCTCAAGAACGTGAAAGCGTCGGTCGGGGTCGCGCGAATACATACATATTGTTTAGTAATTGATATTAATAATTAATGAGCGTTCTCTCCTAACGAACAGGGAAGATATCGGCAAAGGAATTCGCGTACGCAAGATATGAGGTACGAGGAATTTATTCGCGCGTGAGTGATACGAATTTAATAATGAAGATTCAACCCTGAAAATAATACCTACAATTTTGACAATAAATGCTTATAAAACTATTGTTTTCTCACGCTACATGTGTGCGTATATGTACGCAACTTTCAGTTGTATGTGGTTGGGACATGGCATCATTAGTCTATAATGTGAATGTTTATTTATTAACATGCATCAACTTCGTAATAGTTGAAAATCGGACCTATGTTTATAGAATTTTTGGTCTATTTTAATTCCACCCACACAAATATTTCGATTTCCTCCTCAATCACCCTATATATGAAAATATTAATCTTGAATTGATAGTAAATTTTTCCCATTAATTTGGTATTAAAATTATTGTTACAATGTAAAGATAGAGGTATAAATATGTCTTCGACCTTATAAAGTCTTAACGCGGACGACTAAGATTGTTTTATGGCGTACAACTAAAGAAAATCCAAACCAAGGATCGAAATATTTCTGATTTTTATGAACTCAACTTTTCTGTTTTTAGTAATGCAGGAATAGGGGTGGACTACAGCATCTTGCACAAAACATGGAAGAGGGAGTGAGCGAAAGGTAACGCGTATATGCTTTGTAGACTTAACATATTACTATGAAGGTTAACAAGACGCGTGCGAGCGTATGCACGTGCGATCCGACAGTATTTTCGCGATAACGGAAGCAGAGCGCGGATTTACGGACACGACATTTCGTGCGAACACTCTTCGGCGAAATAAGCGGAACAAACACATTTTACGGATGATTCCCTCAAACGAATGGCGATTTCTGCCTCGCGGGAGCTGCGTTAAAATATTAATCGCACACTTGAACGGTGTTCGTGCGAGCGAGGCTCAACTGCCGCGGCGGCGGCGGCTGCTGCAAAAATGCGAAGTTCGAGCGGCGAACCAAAGAAATCACTCTCGCCCGTTCTCCGCCGCTTGACGAAGTCTCTTTCTCGTTGAAAACTTTCGGTCGGAAGTTTTTTCCCACTCTCTCCGCCTCCGGCTCGCCAAACCTCTCAGCACTTTGCACGTAGCGCGTCGGTATATGTATGTGTATATATATAAGTATATATATATATATATATATATATATTGAGGAGAGGGGAAGAGAGGGCGAAACGGGCCTTTTTATCTGTTTTCCATCGGGCAAAACGAGTTGCCTTTTGTACGACGGTCGATAAAGGAAGGAAATGATGATCCCCCAGGATGAGCCGCGCCGGGGGAACTTTCAGGCGACGTTGAAGACTGGTCGTTTTAACGACGTCGTGGATTTGCGGTTGCAACGGCACGACGATGCCGGCAGTGGTGGCGGCGGCGGCGAGCCGGGGACGGGTGAAAGGGTGGTATGGTCGTTTTACCACGCTCGTATAACGAATTATAAGGCGGACATCGCGATCGAACGACCACGGGAATCTGCCCGACACCGGAATAATCTTACGGCTATATAACGCCGGTTTCCCGAAGCCGTGATACCGTCGTTTCGGAAAATCGCTTGTGCGGCACCGCGCAGTATCGCGCGCTGCCGCATTACCTTTAACTCGCTATGCACGGCGGAGGAAATGAGACAAGAAGCAGCCGAGTGTCGCGTTACTTCTATATACGAGTATGAGCGTTGACTCTTAGTGAGCCTGAAAAGTTAACGAGAGAGAGAGAGAGAGAGAGATTATTTAATCGTTAATTAATTGACAACCGTGCAAACATGTTCAGAGATCCTCGTTATTCGTCGCGACGGTTAGACGCGTTTTCGCGTTAGGTTATCTCGCGAGGAAATATTAATACACACCTCGTCGTTATCGTTCTATTTCTTTAAAATATCCAAGAAAAAGTTGGGATATACTTTAGACCGAATTTACATTCCGTCGAATCCACCTCGATAACGGATTTCGAGAACCGGGTACTTGCCCGACTTAATTTTAATTACGAACACGGGTATTGTTAAAGGTCATTTAGCGTAATTAAAAGTAATTAAAGTACGCCGGATGCGTCCGGAACGGGTTGGCTGCGTCGGCGCGAAAGAAAAAGAGAGGGAGGGATTTTTATCCTCCCGGTTCTCCCTCTTCTTTCTGCCCCTCGGCGGAGAGTCAAAGATTTTAAGCCCGGCGGAGTGTAAATAAAGTTCGATAGCGGATGAGCAATGAAATTGTAGACGACGAGTGCGCAAATACATAAAACACACGTACGTACAATATCATCCGTGCGATATACGCGAGGTGCGCAAACACACCGTCTCCTCGTTTCTTCGACGGGATTCAATATTTGTCCCTCCCGATGAAAGTGTATTATCGCGTATCAATCAAGAAGAACAAATGTTTGCCGAGAGGCGGAAGCTTCGACTTCGACTGGTCTGTAACGACGACGACGACGGTGACGAGAGGACGGCGAAAGACACTTTGTTCCGCACTTCGGGAATCACAACCGGTGGCGACGGTGGGGAATTAATTATCAGGCGATTAAATATCCGCCGGTTCAAAACTTTGATTCGTGATGACTATGATCGAGCGTTTGATATGAAAACACACGAAGCGCTCCCCTTTTGTGTCGACACACGGTCGATTAATCACTGCGCGCAGTTCATGTTACATCTCGCGAAACGTGTCGTTTAAATTGCATCGTGTTGCACTGGTGCAAAATGCAAGCGTTACGTGAGTCGAATTTTCTCGTCACTCTCTCCTTCCTTCTCTCTCTTCCTCTCTCTCTCTCTCTCTCTCTCTCTTTTTTTCATTCTCTTTCTTTCTCTATATAGGATGTTACGGGAATACTCGAATAAGCTGCCCGAGCGTATTCCGCGATCAGTTCGCTAGTCGAAGTTTCCACCGGCAGAAATTCCGTTGAATGTCGTTCCCCTTTTTCGCGACTCTCCGATTTTCGCGACTGAGTACAGGCGACAATTCAGTTTCGACTGGGAATCATGTTGAGGAATACAGTTTATTACGGAATTAATAAAGAAATAAGATTTAGTCGGAGTTGCACTCGGTCTTAAAATTGATTTGACCCGCGGTAGTATCTTTTATTTTCAATCTTTCTCTCTCTCTGTCTCTGATAGTTCACAACAATACGCAATATTTTCGCTACGCACGTACGCGGAAAAAATGAATATCAATTCGAGACTCTTATTTTCTACGCAGTCAAATATTTTGTGTTAAAACGGTCTATTGAAATTTTATGTTATTTTAACGTGGGAAATGTATTAAAAAGTAAACAGATAAAATGTTAAATTAATACATGTGCACGTATATTTTAATACGCTCCTCATGTGAAAGTAACACAAAATTTCGGTGTATCGTTTTTAACTCAAAATTCTCGACTGTATAATATATAGCAGATTATATAATAATCTTATATGAAGATAGAACTTGCTCCTACGTGAAAAAATTGTATGTAGTTCTACTGAGAGAATATATTCATTATTCAAGAATAATTTTCAGGAACTGAGAGGAAAAAATTTTAGATAGAAAAAACGATATCTTCAGACTTAGAATTATATCAGTTTGTATAAATATCGTTTTTCATATCGAGCATTTTTTCTTCTAAATTCATAGAAATGATTCCTGATTAACAAAAATATAATATTTTTAGTACAACACTCTATATAGAATTTCTTCATGTAAGAGCAAGTTTTTTTTATCTTCATATAAGATATTCTTGCTAACATAAAAATTCTTGCTTACGTAAAAATATGAGTCTTGAAATTGATACTAAGTTTTTTCCGTGTACACCACGTGACTTTCGATCGAAGACCGCGCCTCGCAAAAGTCGCGCTCCGAGCGCTTTGGAAACATACCATACACGCTAGGCTAATATGCCGAAATTGTCAGCGCCATCCTTCGCCTATTTCTACGCAGACTTCAATTTTGAATTTTGCGAGGATAGACGGAGTGGCAAATCGGATTTCCCGAATTGTCGTGATCTCCGCTTCTCTCCTGGCGAGAAGCATCGGAAACCGGTTCGGAATGGCTGGGTACACGCGGTCGATAAATAGTCAGACGAGGACGTGCGAGTGTCGTTGAAAGATTCGCGACTCGCGAGGTGATGCGATAGATTTGTCTGCCGTTGTTACAGTCGTTTCGGGACAACGCGCACTTTCGTGCATCGCTCGCTCGCGCCTCTCCCTCGCCCTTCCCTTTCCTCTCTCTTTCGTCATGATTTTTGTAGCGACCGAGGGACGTGTTTCAATTACGCCGATAAAAAGCCGGAGATTCGCCTGGACGAAAAATCGTCGCGTCGTCGTTGAAAAAATATCGGCAGCCGGGTATCCGCGTGCCGTAAGACAACGTTTCGGCCAACGGTCCGGTAATAGTACGTCCGTATCTACTGCACGCGCTCTCTCAGCGTGCGACGGAACCTGTCGATTCCGCGTCGCGCGGAAATAACGCGGACGCTTTATAATTACAACGTCGAATGGCTCGAATCGTCCGTCTCTTTTGTTCATGTGGAGGCTCGGTAATATCTTCGATTTTAACTCTCACATGTACGTGTGCGCACCGTACTCGCGCGTCTCCAAAAACAGATCGATTTTCGCGTCGTGTCGACTAACGCGAATACTATTTTAGGCGGTAACTAGCTGCCGGCAAATTGGCGCAACTCAGCCTCGCGCTCCATTCGGACGTTATTGCAGCGAGTTAAGCGTGTGTCAACCGACTGCTGAAAAGTTTCCTCAAACAGTCCCTGCCCCCTTTCCCGGTGAGGGAGCAAATATTGGGACACGTCTTTCTGTACGCAATGCGACGATATCGTTGCTGCACTACTCGCGCACTTTTATCAGTGTTTACGAAGTTTAATTACTAACCTGTTCTCTCGCGAAGCGCAGATATACAGGGCAAACTTAAATTAGCATGCATACGAGGGCTTTGACACCGAGGCACAGTAGAATTAATATTCACAGCAAGGGTAGTGAAATCCGAATCAGGACGCAATCACGGCGACTGAATAGCGGCGCGAGATATAGTGTTAATTATGTGCCAAATAAATTAGCAACTTGTTGATCGTCATTAATACTGGATAAACCTGGTCAAACATTCGCCGACCCTCTTGCGATGCCCCCGGATACTTATAAGCCCCAAATAATGGCGCGTGTAACGACGCTCGTCCCGTATCGATCTCAAATGGATCACACGCAGATTTAATGCCAATCATCCTAATCGGCATTATATACATCGCGAATGCGAATCACGTTTTAACGTACAACGTATGTGTGTATGTGTGTGTGTGCGTGAGTTGTAACCTGCGGCGCGTTGTTGTTACAGTCAATGCGACTGTGGAAAGTCAAAGTTCGAAACGTTGCGAAGCGGCGAGGAACGATGGAGAAGTCACGACGGGACGAGAGACGCGCGAACGTTATTTGAATAGAAACGCGACGTACATCCTGATATTGAAATTTTGTGAGTCAAAGATAATTGTGCGCACAGTAAATCGAAACATTCAAACGTAATGATAAAAATCCAATGAAAAATGTAATACTGTAGGCTCTCTCTCTCTCTCTCTTTCTCTCTCTCTCTATATATATATATATATATATAAATTTTTCCATGGTTTCGTTGAGTAAATTTTCATATTAATTTTTGACAAATTGGGCTCGCATAAAACGCAATGAAACGTTTTATCAGTGGTAACATCAGTTTGCAGTGGCAAAGTAATTCAGCTGTGACGTAATGCAGTCGGAGCAGAATTAGAATTTTGGCGGGAAACAATGGCAAAAATATAAAATACGAGTCCGGTTTATTACNCTCCCTCCCTCCCTCTCTCTCATTTTCATTTACGGCATCCTGTTTATATGAAGGCACGGCTTTATGCCCCACGAGATTCGTTCGTTATCTCCGCGAGATTTTTCATGAGCCTATCTCGACGGTGAGAGAGAGAGAAACTCATATTCCTCTAATAATCTATTATATTTGTTAATAATGCGACACACACACACACACACACACAAAATCATCGCGAAGTAAGTTGATGACAGTGAAGAATTATAGCAATGTTATAGCAAGTCAGTACCAATTATATGAAACGCGACGTTAGTTAATCCCTTATTAATAGGCGATTCATTAATCATTCGCCCGTGCGTTTATAAAATTTATTTATTGCAGGCGAAATTACGTGGGAACGATGTTATCTTGGTGCCACACGAGAGTAATCTTTATTAATAGAATACATCGAACGTACAAATACATGATTTACGCGCGTTCGACGCTATCGAAGTAAATATGACGTCGATAATTTTGTGCCACGCCAAAAGGACAGATTTCCGCTATGGTTTGTACACGCGATGTGTATACAATATAATTTAAATGTCATCTCTCTTGGCTGCGCCACACGCTCTTCCATGTCGTCGTTAACAATAATATCAAATGAACGAATGTGATCGGTGTTATATGCTCATAGATGACATCCATTATATGTCTTCGTATTCTGTTACTACACTTTGTACATCCAGCCCCGTCGTGGTCGGCTCGCTTATATCACATCTCGCTTACGAAACTCCGGCGTATTGTTGCACTATCCTATTCCACTCCTTCGGGAAGGATCGCTGAATGTGAGAAAGGACCTTCTTGATCTGACGTGTCTCCTCGTTGCTGCATTGCGGGCAGGAGCCTCTCAGAACCAGCGGCGCTAAACCTGGATAAAATAACGACGTGGAATAGTAGCGGCCGTATTTTCGGCTGGGTTTTATGTAGTGCGTAAAGTTCTCGTGCGCACGACTCTCCTCGAGACTCATGTATAATATTATCGCGGCTATATAATGGTACGTCCGACGTTTAACATTTCCGCGAGTATATTCGGTACCCTTCATAACTCCGTTGATCCGACGTTGATTCCCATTCTTTATAGGGCAATAGTGCGCGGTACGGAAATAAAGACCGATAAACGGAGAGTTTCGCGTAAAAACGAAATCGAACGATTAACACGTTCCGTGCCGGACTAATTTCACGTGACTTCTCACGCACCGGTAATTGTTTTGTTATGATCTAAATTTTATTTTTCAAATAACATGTGTTTCGTAATAATTATCAAAATATTTCAAGATTATATTTCATTTCGTAGCTAAAATATCAAGTTTGTCTGAACGGAATTGAATCGAATCTGAACGGAAAATTCGGCGAAAACCACCGATGGTAGGCATTCCTTACCATTTTTTAAATCGAGAATTGTGCGATTTTTAGTCTTACAGATACAGAGTGTTACATGACGTACTGTACAAATTTAAAGAGCATTTCGGATGTAAACTGAAGTATAAACGTGGGTCTAATTCGAAACGGTTATCTATTTATAAGTGTTTAAAGTTTATAAATGATACTATATTTTTTTGGAACATTTTTCCATTAAAAATAACAAATAAGAAAAGCATAAAGATTATAGAAACTGTTCAAATTAACGTCCTTCGGCATTAATACACAATATGATTTAAAATTGAATTGAATTTAAAATTGAACATGTTTAAGTTTAAACAATATGTTATAACACAATATGATTTAAAATTGAATTGAATTTAAAATTGAACATCATGATTCTTATTTATTCACATGCGTAATTAACACGCTGTATTGATTCTGTTTGAGTATTGACTTTCCTTTCATATACTAAACACTTAATCTTTACATTTTCCTTTTTATTTTTTATTTCTAATAAAAATATTTCCAAAAAATTATGCTATACACTTTAAACATTTGTATAACCGTTTCGAATTCGATTCATATTTACATGATATTTCTTATTTACATCAGAAACATGCTTCTTAAGTTTAAACAATATGTTATAACACTCTGTATATGCTCAAAGTTGAAATCATAACTACACGAAAGAAAAGAATTTGGTTGAATGTACCTATGGACAAATAAAACGCGTTTAGTTCTCAATTTGTCCATTATCAGATAGATTCAATTAAATTCTTCTTCCTGCATAATGTCGTTACAATCCAATCATTATAATTAGAATTATTTGTTTCTCAACCTAATATATATATGTATACGTATATGAATATATTAAAAATTGTCAGCTCTTGATCTAGGAAATGGTAAGACATATTTTGAAAGAAGAAAATATCCAAAAAATAAAAGATATTTATTCGATGGGTACTAATGACATATTTAAATTTCAATTTTTACGTGTTCAAATAGAACGAACAATTGCATTCATGAAAAGCTACGGTTTAAAAGAAATATATATATTTTCTTATTTGAAAAAAATATTTCTTCAATGAAAAAATATGTATATTAGTATAAATAAATATGTTACAAATATCCACCGAATAAATGTTTCTTCTCTCAGTGTGTATATAAACACAACGTATACACGCGACACGGAATGTGTTAAATGAGCGTTCGCTCGTACAATATCTACTCGGATGGCGAACGACAATTGATTCGGATATTAATTCATAAAAATCTCGCGAAGAAATCCCTTACGTTACCTAGCGCTTCATTCTCGCGATTTGGTTCGCGATAAAAATCGATCGACTTTCGACGCGAGTTCGTTGACTCGCCCAGCCAAAGAGGATTAGAATCTTATTTTAAGTCTGGTTCTCGCGGAATAAATCATGGGAGAGAAGAACGCGCGATATCGACTTATACGACGGTTGGATCCGTCGGAGGGCGTACTTTTCAGACGACGTCCGACCGGGTCACACGGCGCTTCTCCTAGGGCGCACTTGAGCTGTCTGGTCAAGTAACGTTTGTCGCTCAGGGCCATGTTCAGTTGTTCGTCAGAGATGCGCGATCTGCCGGTCTGTCCCTCGTCGGGCTCGGCCGGCATCGTCGCGGCGAGCACCGCGCAGACTAGAATGAGGAGCAGAACCTGCAACACGATTGTACGTATGTATGCAAATGCGCAGACCGTAATAATAGCCGGGCACCGCCGATTATTAGCGAACGCGGTCGCGGCCGCTGCAGCGGCGAATTGCGGTTTTCTCAGCGAATTCACGCGCGAGCGCGCGATGAGAGGATGCTCGTAATGGTAGATCCTCGGACCTTATTGTTCCATCGCAGCATTCCCTTCCGTAAGGACGAAGAGCGTGTGGGTCGGCTGCGTGTATAAAGAAGGGCTTGCAGGCGAGAAGTGCAGGAGGGAGGGCTTTTTTACGCGATCCCGACAAACCACGCGCGCGGAGCGTGCTAAACTTATTAATTATGGAAGTCGCTGTGCGATACCGTCGACGACGCTGCTTAACGTGATTATACCATCTGCAAGTATTACGGTAAATGGGTTCCTCGTGCGGTCACGGAAACAACGACGACGACGACGACTACGACAACACCGTAGTCGTCGTCGTCGTTGCTGCATCGAGCGTGTGCGCGCACGCGCACGTGTAGATAGATACTGCATCAAGTGAAATTAGCTGCGCGGCCATCCGACAATAAGGGCGGAAGCACGTCTGTCATGCGGTAACGAAAGCGGATAAGGAAGGGCTAGCCTGCGGGCGGCCCGACTAGGCACGCCAAAGCTAACATAGCTAAACAAGCAGCAACCACGCAGTGCTATACTACGACGGCGGTATGCGAGTGGCTCCAATCTCTGTTTGCTGGCTGGTTCTCCTCCTCCCCCCCCCTCTCCCGACCGAATCCCCGTGTCCTCGTCCTTTTCTCCCCATGTACCCGCCGCGACACGCTTGCATCTCGTTGCACCGCCGCACACATCGTCACCGTCGTAGCGGCTTAACTAAAGGTCGCCGCTTTTATATTACCCCCGCGTCGTCTCGTCCTCCCGGGCGCGACATCTCGCGGTTTCCGTTTTTTAATAAGCTCGCACGTGCTCGCGGAGAACGCCTCTAATTTGGAGAATGAATTTTCTCTTTGTCGCGGAATATTCTGACAGAACGCGCGTGTCGTCCGGGGCCCATCGCGTCCGTCTTGTCAGGCAAGCTCTTGCGTCTCGGAACATTGGCGACCAATTGCCAATTGCGATCGTCCCTCTCGATGGCAGTTCGTGTTGCTGGGTAAACGATTTGTGGACCGCTCGTCTCAGCGATTCCCCGCAGGTCTGATCGATCACCGGCGATTCAGAGAATTTAACCCTGACAGTAACATGTAGGCTCATGAGGCATATACGCGTTTTCTTTTCGTTTATCATCTTTTTCACGTTTTGTGCAAGACCCTTATTCATTTATTATTCGTATAGGAACCTCGCGAACTCGAAAATTCAAATTTTAATTAAATTTGGCGTACATATAGATTGGGTAAATATATGAACTTAGAATTTCTCGGTTGAAATGAAAGACGGAAGGGATAAAACCACTTTCCTAAGGTACAAATGCTCTCGCTTTTTTAAATTATTTTATAAACTAAACAAAAATAAATTAAATGTAATATCAAGAGACGTTTCATACAAAATTATTTTTATTTAACTACGCCATTCAGTTTAGAAGAAAAATTTATTTTCAGAAGTTTATCCTTTGTATCCTCAAATATAAAAGAGTAGGATAAATTTAGTTACCGGAGATAATTGGTTACAGAAGTAAGTTTACATCGCTTATATCTCGGCTATTTTCTAACAAATTACGGAATCAAGTAAAAAGGAAATGCAAAACCATCTTTGACATATATGACGTAAATTGCATTTTATTATGGCAATAGTTATGAAATGATAAGGTTAAACTGTATTTTTAGCAGTAGAAGTAAAATATCATAATTTCATAAATTCATTTATATTATTGATAAATATAGAATTTTATGTTAGTTCTTATCGCAGTTAGAAAATATATTTAATCGATTACATTTTGACAAAATTTTCGACAAAATAAATTTATATCATGTTTTATGTATATAACCCGAAAAAACTTAATTGACTTTGAGGTAAATTGGCATGAAAGGAATATTAATATTTTTCATAAATATATTAGTATCGAGAAATATTTGACGTACATTTTCCCATTTATTTAATACATACAGAAATGACGTTTCAACAGCACTAGTCTAAATTAGATGAATTTTGTTATTACACAATAGCAGTATTAATTAAATAAATATGCCNAAAAAAAAAAAATGTAAAAAATGTGGCAATTAGCCCCAGTCTCCTTTATTTATGGATTTATAATACTATAAATTGGAAATATTTTATCTTATAAAAATACATAAATGTACTGATAAACTTTTAAAAGATTGCGAAGAATAATTTTTCTTGATGAATAAATTAGTTTCTCATTTTATTTATTTATCATAACACATATTAATTCATCTCAATAATCCAAAAGAAATGAATAATACCAACGAACTATGATGGTATCTTTGTGGGGTTCATCCTTAAAACATGTTCTTATAGCGTTCAAATAATATTAATATTCTATATTTATTAGCAAACGTTAGAAGCTATGCATTGATATGATTAATTTTAAAGTAATGTGCAATAAATATTCAAACAATTTAATATAACGGACATTCTTGTGCTTTAATAGTAGTTATGAATATATAGAATAAATAATAGAACTTACGTTGATTTTACAACATTATAATATTATAACGCAATAGATATTACTTTACAGGAAGTTCAAAGGATGAATTTTTGAAAATAGCTTTTTTCGGAGGCTGAATGGTGTGGTTAAATACAGATATTTTTTTAATAAAAATTGTGCACAAAAATTTTTTCATATTTTATTTAGCTTATGAGATATATTGAAAAAAGCGACAACCTCTATATTTTTAAAGGTTTCACTCTTCTTTAGCTTTGACTGCGAATTTCTAAATTCATCTATTTACTTAGCCAATATTTACTTAGCTTATATTTATACCAAGCTTCATTAACCAGTTAACTGTGGCGATCACTTTGCAAAGCGCCCACCAGTGTGTGTCGCGAGAATCAAGCGAGTTAGCTCTCAGGAAGTTATAAATCCAAGTCAAATTATTTATAATTTTCATTTGTTTGTTTCATTTCGTCTTTACCTCTAAACATTTTACCCATATTAAAATTTACGAATATAATTTAGTTTTTGCCAGAATTACAATTTAAATATCAAATTGTATAAAATTTTACGTATGACGGATATAGTCGTCATTACACAAGATTCTGCCACATCTCCATGACAGATATAGTCGTCAAACACACTTAACTGGTTAAAATCAGAATTTTCGAGTTCACGAGGTTTCCTTGTCAGATAAAAACTAGATTCATGTAACCACTGTTATCATCAGCTTCATCCAATTGGTTTCTAAAGACAATTAGTCTACGAAGACAATAAATAAAAATTGGTAATAAAGTTAATAAATGTAAGTAATTTTTATAAATACAAAAACTACGATTTATATTTTAATTTCTTTCTTCATTTTCTATTTCCATTTCTTTCGTGAGAGGCCTGAGAGATCTATGTTATTTCAGCATCAAGATCGCGAGTGTTACTTTCAGAAGTAGTCCAGTGCAGAACGCGAAAAAAGTGACTTATTTTTGTATTTAAATTGTATTAAAGAAAACTACTGCATGCATTATTTTACGCTTATACATACATATTCACATATATTTAGTAAATAATTACAAATTTTTATATGGCTAAATATTAATTAGTTTTTATGTTATATTAATTTGGAAAAAATACGTTAACAGAAACATATATGTCGTTAGTGTGCGTGATTTTAGCCTTTCAACTCAACCGAAACAAAAAATTCAAAAAGATTCTTGACTGTTATGAGTGTGGCTATGGTATGAACTGGGACAAATATAAATTATTGTAAATTATTAAAATAGGGACGGTTTAAAAAAACAAATATCGACTTTTTAGACCAATTTTTTACTTTAATGGCTATAAAATATAGTTAATATATAGATATTGTGATATCCTAATTCATGCGATAAACAGATACGTATTTTATATGTAAGTAAAAATTCAAGTTGATCGGTTCAATGCTTCTTGAGAAATCACGTAAAATAAACTTGAAAAACTTGATTTCAAGAAAAACGCGTTTAAAACTGAAAGTACAGAATGATTATTTCTGGCTGTTTCTATTTTTTAAATTAATACCCTATTTTTTATGTAAAAGATTCTGAAATTTTATTATTTTTCATCAATCATTCCCTTTATTAAATGATTGGTTAAAAATTAAAACATTTCAATCCTATTCTTTTACACAAGAAATAATGTATTAATCTAAAAGATAGAAACGGTTAGAAATAATGGCTCGGTACTTCTGGTTTATAAATTTTTAGTGTTAAAGTTTCAAGTATAAATATAACAGAAGTAAGGAACCTCTTTACCTCTAATCGGCAATACCAGGGCTATAAAATAAATCCTCCTCTACTTCAAAATGCTCGTGTTTTTCCTATATTTCTAATTTACCAGAAATACGGACTTCCTTTGGCGCTACAGACGCTAGGATCGTTCAAGACGTTGCTCATTTTGCTTATTGACAAATAATTTCGTTTGTGGTCTAATAGTCCCATTCATCATTGCTAATATTTTCAAAAGTGGACGATAGCTTTAATTAAAAATACATGTAATTAAATATATTGCAATTTCAACAGTTTTTATAGCACAAAAGTATGTCCTTGCACTAAACAATCCCATTGGGATTTGCCCTTCTCAAATTAACATTTATGATGACCTTTTTAAACAACACATACAATCTGTCAAAGTATAGGCGAAAGACTATTTTATGCAAAAATACTTGTTCGGCGCAGCAGCTGCTTTCGAGTGCGTTCAATCAGAGTGTTAAATGGCTTAGGTGTCGCAACCAATAAATGCCTGTATTTTCATGATTTTTACGAATTCCAATAAAACCTTCCAGAAACTTATTTTTGAAACCTTAAATTTTTCAAAAATGAAAAAAAGAAAAGATCTGTTTTTGTGCTTCTAGACTAGACTGCTCCCATTAAATATCTTATATCCGCACTTATTATGTGAACATGATCGCTGGATATCAAAGGCAGAAAGAAGGTGCTAATCGTGAAATCGTGAAATCGAAACTTCGGGTATTCACCGGGTGATAACACAGATGTTTTTGCAAAAATAAAACGTGATATCCTCTAGCTGCTTCGAGCAGTTTATGTCACGAACGAAATACAGCCGTTCGATAGTACCGCCACCCGGCTGGCTCGTGATAGTTTTCATGCCTCCGAACAAGGATCTGGGTCAATTGGCTCTTTGAATTTGCGCCAATCAAAAAAATATAGTGCGTGTGCATGGCCTCGCGTGCGCGTGTGTAGCATCGCTCTGCATAAGTGATGACGACGACGACGTCGACGACGATGGCGACGATGATAACGATGATGTCAACGACATCGATGTAATCGAACGCTTTTAAGCGTTGATTACCCGACACGATGGATTCTCTCCATGTAAAGTATACGTATTTCTAGATTATTACGAGATCGTAATACAGCCGAGTCTCTCCAAGCAATCGAAATACCTTCGCGCGGTGTTTATTGGATTCCTTTGACATCCTTTGTAATATCTATTCGTGCCCCGATCCACATCCTTGTTCCTCTTTTGCATATCGTCTCGCGACTAAACCCGTTTGGAGCCGAAGCCGTTCGCGTATCGCAATTGGGAATGTATATATGATTCCCCAGTCGCGCTTACGCCGTCGCATTCTTTCTTTTTTCCCGCTTTCTTCTTTTTTACACGCGCGTGGAATAATTTGAATTTTAATCTCACCGCTCTTTCACTGCTTTCTCCGATCTGGAGAAACCTCGCCGTAACTTCGACCACGCGATTCGTCCGATCATCTTTCTCGCGTTCGCAAGACTCCCACGTCTATGTACATAGCGGATTTTACGACGATTCTTCGTGCGCGATGCCATTTTTATAACGGTGATAGAGATTGGCGTTGCGAGATTAATGCGCACAACGCACGAATAGCAGATTTCCCGTTGTCGACCTCAAAAAAGATACCGGTACCGTTTCAATCGAAAAATTTAAATAAAAATCCATCGTAAATACATTCGCTGATTTTTAACGACTTTCCGTTCACTTGTCGCATGCGTTCCACGTTATCGAGGTTAACAATTATATTTATAATATATGCAATTATGCATTATAATTTTTTACTGATATTGTGTCAAATTTTTCAACATTATTTTTATAGCAAGCTTTGCAAAGTTAGTTTATGGAATTTGAATTTTTTAAAAGAATATCTAGAAAAATGATCACGCCGCGTGAGTTGTGAGTGAGTTGTTTACACTCCATGACGTGATAACTGCAATATGCATATAGAATTATGACACTATATGATTATACGATATATTTTACATAAGTTATACTTAACCCCAGCTAGCCACACTTATTTTGGAAGCTTTAATTCACCACACTTAAATCTGTAAGATTACTCAATTTTGTCGTACATTATTATTTTTATTCTAATTAATATTTTTAAGCTTGTAATGTGGGAATTAGAAATATAGAATCAATAAAATGTTTATGATATCTATAATAAACAGAGTTCCAAAAAAATGTTTATAATATCAGGTTAAGGAAATGGTTTTGGTTTAAACTAAACTTATTAACTAAACTTATTATTAATTGCTTATAAATAATGTCAGTGTTATACTTTTCGTGTTAGTTTTTTATATACCATGTTTTAATATATTCACCTTGTGTTAAATCAACGTAAAAATTTACGTAGACCGTTTGAGACGTGTGAAATGTGTTAAATTTAATACAAAATTTTTTCTATCTAAAAAACCGAAAAACGTTCAGCGTCCATTGGACTGGAATGTAGCGAACTAGATTTCAATAACGAAAATATGAAACGGTCTAAATGGAAAGTTTAATGTGGGGTACATACGACCCAAGCGGCAGGGAACGTGTTAATTAGAATCAGCCTCGCTCTCTTTCCGTGTGTATGTATGTATGTGTGTGTATGCGTGCACACAAAGTTGAAGAGGAATCGATCGTAAAAATTAACCCAAGAATTCGATATCCTGATGACGTAAAATGCAGCGCGGCGGCGCGCACATTAACGAGGAGAGCTCACGACCCAAATGCAGTTTAATCACAACCGTAATTGCGCTCCGCGTCTCAAATCGCTTGCGCGCGCGCGACCGCCCGCCCGCTTTGTTCGCCGGTGGTCTGTCTGATTTCCCGGTGGAGGCCCGGCATCTCGAATTTCGACTTTTGTGGCAGGATCCTAATAATCGCGACGGCTCCATAAATCACGGCCGTAGACGCGCGCATATACGCTGCCCGGAGTGATTTGTGGGTTCGATGCGGGCTGCGCGAAACCGCTTACTTCCGCACGAACCGAATTATAAGAATTATTGCCTGTCCTGAATGGCAAATTGGCGGCGATATAGATTTTATCGCCGGCACATCGCTCCCGCGATGGCCACTTTCGCGGTGCCACTTATGCGCCGGAATGTTTCGAGTTTCGAGTAACGAGTGCACCACACACGCATTCACACATACACACGTTCTGTCTCCCTCTCGCTTATGCATATCCGGCCGTACGATCCGCATACGGGCCGTTAATTACGGCTCGTATTCAACGCGGCCGATAATGCGCCGTAAGCATACGACGTGTCGCGAAACCGCGGTATTAGTATAGTATTAATTACGTTCATTGCCGCCCGTATGCAACAATAATTACGCGCAGTTATCGGTGCGCGCTCGCGCACTTTCGCTTCGGTTCCGACTCGGTGATTTACTCGCGTCGCGTCGCGTCGCGTTAGCGTCGCGTCGCATCGCCTCATATCATCACGTCTGCGAGCTGCATTCGCGGCTATAAAATTAATCTGTAGTTATCGTTCCGGGGGTCCTGTCGGTGAATGGTAACCGAGATATATCTTGCGGAACACCGTCCTATAAGTTACACACACCCGATATCGACGTGGCGTTCGATAAATAATAATTTAGCGATACGCCACCACCGCCGTCCGTGCGGTATTATTTGCGACCGTATTAATTTATGGTTATTAAACTAATTTACAGTTGCTTAACGGTAATCGAGATATAGTAGTGAGTTCGTCGGACTGGCCAGTCGCATCTTCGTGTTTTGATATCCCGGGTGTTATCGATTAATAATACCGTCGATAAATAACACATCTCGTTCTACAAGTACAATATTCGCGCGGAATCCGGCCGAATTCTCGCCATGGAGAATTAATAGCAGATCGTAGATTAGAGGAAAAGCGACAAAATTGACGTAGGTATGATAAATCGTCATGTTTCTCGGTAAAGTACTGAACTCTGTCAGACAGAATATGAACTTCGTCTACTGTGTACAATAATATACAGTTAGTACACACACACACACACACATACATATATATATATATATATATTACGCCGCTCGTTCTTCAAATGATATCGGCGTAACTAAATATATAAATTATTTTTTTAATTCAAATTATTTTTGAAATCTAAGTTATTTTGGAAACATCGGAAACTCGCGTCTTTCTTCATTGTTGTTCGTGCAGCGTACGCGCATGAATGCAATCCTTATGGATTGCGAGATCGTTCAACAACCTTCGCGATTGTTATTCCGCTCGGGCGACGTTTCCACACCTTTTGTCTAAGTATACGATTGTGAAACGTATGAATTATAATGTTATCACATTGTCGATAAGCCGGTGTTTCAATCGCACTGTGTGATCGCGAGCGCAATCGCCGTCATACTACGTGCGGAAATTCGATAATTCGATTTTATTACAGGAAAATTCACGTTTCGCGTTCATAAGATTTTATTCCTGGCTCTAAGCCGAACTCCCGACTGGAGTGCGTTTTGGTATTATATAATGTTCTTACGTGATGCAACGATCATACTCGTGATAATGAAAGCGGTCTGACTTGAATCACGCGTTGTATACCGAAGTGATAAAATTTGGTCGAATTTTTTGCGTCAAAGAATATCTCGCAAATAATTCGACGAGACTCTCCTATACTTTTCCGCAGCGAAAATTTTTTAGAACCTAATTGCAATGTAGTCCGATTTCCAAAATAATTACGGATCCTAAACGGTAAAAAATTTTGTGTTAAAAACAGTCCACCGAAATTTTGCATTATTTTAACATAGGGAATGTAAAAAAATACACAAATATATGATAAAATATACACAAATATAACATTAAATTAACACATTTCCTAATCTGATATAACTACGTTTATTAATTTCCTAATCTGATATCCGGTCAAACTGTTACTCGACTTTAGCAATGATATTCGCACCCGGCACGAAATAAGTTGCAGCGCATAACCAGTCAGCATCGCGGAAAAGAGATTTCTATGTTTAGGATAAAAATAGGATTTCCAATTTGTATCGTAATGTGATAACCTATTTTAAACAATTCTGGTTGTTCTAATCGAAATCCGTGTGGTATGTGGGAAATCCGGGGAAATTTCTATGCAGGTTGCTTATAACGAAACGGAAATCGAGCGCGCGGTCGTCCCAAATTTCTCGTAATCCTGATTTGTAATTCGCTCACTTGGTTTCAGCGATGGAAATGTCAGCTTGAGCTGCGCTTTAATATAATTTCGATATAACGGTAATACATCCTGTCAAAGGACCCCAGTTCGATCCGATAAGAATACACAATAGCACGTAGTACGTGTATCTCGTTAACCATACAAAGAAGATCTCGATGGGAAGCTTTTTCATTGCCCGGTGCGTTATCCATGGCCATTTTCGCGTTACGCAGACACGTGTGCGCACGAATAGCTGTTACGTTCTATAAACAAATACAATTTCGAAGTGTATCGCTTTCGAACGCGCTACGTGATGTTTTCTCGCCGCAATTATTTTGCATCACATGAGCGTTTAGCCGATACAAGGGCGCGCAACAATAGAACGTTATTGGCGTAATCTAATGGTGCATTAATCTGATCCTTCGCGTGCACGCGCGAAACTATGTTTACAATTCCGAACTCGGCAATGCAGTGTGTAAATTATATCTTTATTGGCTTCCAATATTTACTCTGTACGCACAGGAAAATGTTCGTACGTGTGTACGCGTATGCGGATGTATGTGTGTATGTGTGTGTAGCTAGGAGAACACAAGTTTCAAAAATTAATTATTTCTCGGATACACGCGCGCCTGTGTGAGATCCGCGCGCAATTAAATAAATTACGATTAAAATCACAACGGCGAGTTTCGCCGTGACGCGTGGCTTTTTCTTTGCCTCGTCGCGGGATTGCTTCCCACGAGGTTAAACAACATATTCAGCTACATTCGCAACATAATTTCGTGCTTATCTCTCTGTCGGTTTACCGAACGCTAACAGGACGGCTCCGCCCCGAGAAGCCACGCGATTTTCGAAACACTCCGCGACAACCGGCGAGCGCACAATTATGCAAAGTGACGCGTGTCCCAACGTGAATTTATTCGCCCTCCCGTCCCTCGCGGGCGTGAATGAGACCTCACGTAGTGCGATAAAAATAAATCGCAGGGGAGCGACAGCCGGCGGAGGAGTCCCTCCTGTCTCGTATTCTCGTTCGAATTCGCTCTGGTCGCGCGGACGTATGACATCGAACGGCATCGCCAATGAAGGGCCACAGGTGACTCGCGCTGCGCCCGCCTCAGTCTTACTCTCTAAAGTATACAACTAGTGTATTATCATTGAGAAGCAGTCAGTAGTCACTAGTAGTCATAGTTATAAGTATAGAATTTATTGTTTTTAAGGTCCGAAAAAATCATTTTTTTAATTTCTTTTTGTTGTGGATTTCTTCGATTTCTGTTCCAAGGGTATAAAAATTCATTAAAAAAAATTCACTTACTCGTATGTTCGCTTAAAATCTGCCACTTTAATTTTTTTTCTATAAAGAAAATAAGAACCAACAAAATCCGCGGATAAACTTGAAAAATCTGGTTTTTCTCCGAGCCTTCAGAACTATAATAACATTGCAAATAAGTAAAAATTCACTGCAAGTCTATTAATATCAAAGTCTGTTTTCATCAGCCAAATGTAACAATAAAAACAGTGAAGAAGGATATTATTTATTATGTTTTTTATCATCTTAATTCTCCGTCTCATCTGAAAGGGGACATTGAAAACTTGACCAATTCTTTAATTATAAATTCTAGAATAATTGATACATGTTGGTATTCCGTAACTTACTATAAAAAAATTTGGTTATAGCAAGATGAAGTATGTATATGGATGTTAATATCATTCGTTCGTTTTCGAATAAAAACAGTTAGAATATTCGTTTAAATCCTCAACATCCCACTTTGTAGATAACGTAGGTAATTTTGCAAATTAATAATG
>NW_014557750.1:587519-587964 GCF_001313825.1 Dinoponera quadriceps | reverse complement strand
TTTGACGCTAATTTCAATAAATATATAAAAGATTTTGCTTTAAAAAATCTTTAAAATATATTTTTTGTTTTACATATTTTTTTTATAAAACTATGTATTGCTACACATTATAGTTAAGCCAGTGTACGAGGAGCACCGTACGAATTATTGTATAGATTGTAATATTTAAATATATTTTTATTTGTGTATTTTTTATATGTACACTATTTATATTTTAATAAAGGTGGACTAAACNTCATTTTCGTAAGTAAAAATAATGATCAATTTTTTCTAAGTAGTTAAAGTCTTGCTTATCATCTGCATAAACTGGACAATTTAAATAAAATAGAAATTTGTTTAATTTATTATTTGTTTAATTTATTATTTTTTGAGAACGAGTAAATTTCGTCGTCCTATCCCCATATGTAAGTAAAATGACAATAGTTAAACCTAAATTTTTCAAGCA
>NW_014557750.1:523986-586400 GCF_001313825.1 Dinoponera quadriceps | reverse complement strand
AAACCTAAATTTTTCAAGCATACAAAAAATATAATTTTCATAAACTTCTTATATTATTTTATATTTATAATGTCTGTGCAATACAATAAAATATAATTAAAATAAAATATAAATAATACAAATTTAGGTTATTATTTATGAACAAAAGATATGATTAGAGACAATATAACTTAAAGAAAATAAAATCTAAGTAAGAACAAAAATAAAAACAATTATTTATAATTACATGATTTTTAAAATAATATGTACGAATTTGTTATCTCACACATTAAAACATCATTTTACTCCATGGTTACTATACTTATCCAATTAAAAAAAATATTGCAATATATTAAAACGAAAAGTAATGATACGTTATTATAGGCATTTTTAAATATACTTTAGTAATTTTATAATGAAAGTGAAAGTATTCACTATAATCGTGTAATTCTTTATAAGAAAATATTGCAAAAATACATATAAATGTATCCAAATTACATTTCTTATTATATTATCTACCGTCTTTAACAGATTGAAGTTAAACTACAGCAGATTATTTTTTATATTAAAACTAATGAGTTTACATTGTCTTGTAACATTAACGCGTGGACTTAGGACGCTTACTGTCCTAAATCAGTGAAATATAAGACAAAAGAGCTAAATAGAAGTGTTTCCATTAAAAACTGGCGAATACTCACTGATTGTCGGTACAATACTGTTTTACTGATTCAATCAATAACATCTTCACTTCGACTTGAGAGAATAAATGCATTGGTGAACAATCTTCTCGGAGCAGACGGGTTATCAACGTGGCGGGAATTTTTCCGGCATACCGAAACAATCGCTACTCTAAACCGTGACTCTATCTCTTTCTTCTTCATGAGTCGCGCGCGCACGCTGGCCTCCCATGGGATTGTTCTCCCCCCGAAACTTTAAATCACCAAACGCGCGTACACACATACATACACACATACATATCTACAGGGGATGCGTAGCGTGCGAGAGTGCATCAACCTGTTGCGCATGTTCGTCACTCACCTTGATTGTCAGAGTCATACCGAAACCTGGGGCTGCTCGGGTCGCCGTTCAAGATCGCGTCGTTTGATCTCGGGATTCCGCGAAGCCAGGTAGTCGGTCGGAGGAAGAGAAGGTATATCGATCAAGGTCTTCGCAAGAAAATGACGACACGCGGTACAAACTGCAACAACAGCAACTGCGTTCCGCTCCACGAAGTCTCGAGAGTGCTTCTGCCGATCCGGTCCTTTCGCCGTGAATTCACGCGAAGCACTGGGCCCAGCTGAGAGAGGTGCGTGGCCTTTCCTTTCCTTTCTTCGCTTCACGATAAGCATTAAAGTGCGCGCGGTTGTATATGACACGGCGAGATATATAGCAGCACGTCCGCGCGTGAGAGAGGCGCCTATACCTCCGGATGCCGATGACGGCCTCCGAAGGAAGAGGAAAGTTGTGTGACGTGAGTGAGCGAATGGTGCCACTTTTTTACGCTTCCTTCCCGCCGGCGAGTGCTCGCAACCGGATGCTGCTGCAGTTGTTTTACGAAACTTTCGTCAGGTCACTGCTGTTTCTCCCGGTAGTGGAGGGTGTGGGAGAAAAGAAGAGCGAGAGAGAGAAGGNAGTGGAGGGTGTGGGAGAAAAGAAGAGCGAGAGAGAGAAGGGGGGGGGGGAGGAAAGAAACGGAATTATTACGCGTTCGTCAGCTAAGCGTTAAGTTAGGCAGTGGGATTCTTGTTATGAGATTAAACTCCCTAAGGATGATTAGGGGCTAGGGCCATGAGCAACTTTTGTTGCTGTTGTCGAAGGGTGAGATTATGGATGTGCGGCGCAACTTTGGGCGCATCGAAATTACCTTGCCGTCCTTGTCCGTAATTGTGACAAAATGAGAAACAGGTATATTTCGATTCTATATCGCTTATTCGTAGCATTTTGAAAGTTTTGAAGGTAAGGTACATTAGAAGATATATTAGATGTACAAAGAGAGGTTAAGATGAAAGGAATTAGTAAAGGAAGGAAAGAAATGAAGCCAAGGAGACGTTAATTTCGAGCGTAAAATGAAGTAAGTTCGAACATAGCCAAGTTACTACGTCGTAATTAGAAAAGTACAATTTCCAGTGGAAGAGATAGGACTCAACAATGCCGCTTTGTGCGCCTCGGGAAGCTTCCTTCTACGACCACCGCGCTTGTCGCTGACAGATTTGCCTCCAGCGTATCCGACGTATGAACGTCATTTTTTCGGATTACGTTTTCGACTTCTCGTTCTTGCTTATGTCAGCCGACGTGGTACAGTTGACGCCATGTATGTTGCATCATTCCCTAAACGAAGAGTTACAGCCTTATACACAACGCATAAGATTGCAAATTGCAGAAGTAAGTCTAGTTATAATGATAGGATTGACTTTATATATACAGGAAAGGCAGGTTAAAACACTTTATGACAACATTATAACAACTTTAAGGTTTGTCGACTTTTCCTCATTTNAAAGAGACTATATTGAAAAATAAGTCACATTTTGGTAAAAAAATTCTTTCATTTCAAAGTCTCTGACTTATTAAATACCTCTCGTATATCTAAAATAATATATATATATATATTAATATATATATATATATTATTTTAGATATACGAGAGGTATTTAATAAGTCAGAGACTTTGAAATGAAAGAATTTTTTTACCAAAATGTGACTTATTTTTCAATATAGTCTCTTTTTAGATCGATACATTTTGCTCAACGATATTCTAATTTCTTTAAGCCTTTCAAAAAAATATAATTTCTCGAACTTTGCAAAATGGGCATTTGTTTCAGCAATGATTTTGTTCAGTGTTAATCTTTTTCCAGCGAGTTATCTCTTCATGTTTGGAAAGAAAAAAAGTCGCAGAGGACTAAATTCGGAGAATTGATTGATAAAGGATTATTTTGTAGCGCAATTCGACTAATTTGGTCTTCAACACACAGAATTTATTTTTTCCATTGTATCAAAACAACACAAACTTATCCGCTTTCGAACGCTGTTAAAAATGTATTATTTAACAGATCTATTTGGAACCTTTTCGGATATGTCTACAAAGAATGGCAAATGTCACAAATATAAACTTGCGATGTAAGTGTCATCAAGAGTTACTGAGTCAGAGAAAGTCACTGACTTATTAGACACCTTGCATACTATACAGTAGTTTTGTAGAGAAAAAGTGAAAGTATTTACTATAACTATACTATAAATTATATATACGTAATTATTTATGAAAAGAAATACCACAAAATTACATATATGAGTATATACATTTCTACGTATTATGCATAATTCATTTTTTATTGTATTATTTATTGTCGTGACAAATTGAAATTAAATTACACAACAGATTATTCGTTATTATTCAAAGCCTGCAATGAGTTAGATACCAACTCGTTATTTATTATTAACTCAGAAAAATTAGTAAATAATCATCTTACCCATTTTGTCATTTTACCCCTTTTTCCCTGAAAATTTAGTAATATCTGAAAATTGTGTAATAGTAAAAAATTTAAATCTAGGGAATCGTATAGCAGATATGACGTCGACTGTACACGCACATGAGGCTTTGTCTCGCAAATCGATTTCTCACGGAACTCCGAGGAACTCTAGACGGATCTCACGTCATCGGGATGTAAGTCGCGCGGTCGATTTCACTCATTGCTCAAAACGTACTGTCACTAACGGTCACGTCCTCGTTCTGCCTCCCTAATGAAAACCGATTTCGTGCGTTATGTCATGCATACGTACGCACGCGCATATATCCACACGCGTATATAATCACTACGAGCGATGAGAAATGGATACTTTATGACAATCCGAAATGCAGAAAGTCGTGGATAAATTCCGGCGAACCATCAACATCGGTCGCAAAGCCCAATCGCTTCGGAAAGAAGCTCTGCATTTGGTGAGATATCAAGGGCGTATTCTATTATGAGCTGTTGGAACCGGATAAAACAGTTACTGCAGACTGCTACCAATGCCAACTAATCCGCTTGAGTTAAGAATTGGAACAGAAACACCCGTATACTGGCAAAGAACGTCCTGTGAAATTATTGCATAACAACGCCAAGCCACACATTGCTTCCAATACAAAAGACACCATAATGAATCTTGGCTGGGACGTCTTGCAGCACCCGGCGTATTCACCAGATATTGCTCCATCCGATTATCACTTGTTCCGGTCGATGCAACACGCCTTGTCCGATACTCACTTCCTCTCAGTGAATAAGATCCGAAAATGGCTTGATGACTTTATCGTATCCAAAAACACAGCATTTTTCCGAGATGGAATTCATCAGCTGCTTGAAAGATAGCTTAAAGTTATAGAAAGCAACGGCGAATATTTTGATTGAAAAATTTCTTTTACTTTCTTTTAAAACAAATCTCGAATTTAATTGAAAAATTTGGATTATTCATTTGTACATCTAATACTAAATATAAATACCAAAGATGAAATTATCCATGTGCATAGTTCTAAATATAAAGGCGATATTCATACAATAATATTTATATATGGTTCCCTATTATATTAGTCTTATTGAGAGATAGATTATAAACAAACAAATTCAATACGCCAAGTTATTATTCATCATATTCGGCCGCAATACAGCAAAAAGAATATGCCACTCAGAATACAGATAGACATCCAAGTTTATCATAGAGAGAAAGAGAAAGAGAGAAAAATCTGCGGAATGTCGTTTAATTAACTCGAGAAACATCTAGGCGATATCATAATAATATCAATATCGTTATTCCGACTTCTCCTCCTCGCCTTTTCTCTCTTTTTTTTTCTTTCTGTTTCTCGAGAACTGGATACATTATATAATTTTTTACATCTTTGAACTTGGTATTTTTAGGAAAGAGCGCTTCCACGAATGGTATGTTTGTGTGTCTAGAGTTGCTCGACAATACCGCATAATAACTTGCAGACTCGGTTCTGTTGAATATTCTCGTATTCTGCCAACAAAATTAATCATCGCAATGTGAGGTAAAAAAATATATTCGCCGGGCGTGTAAAAATACGCGTTTATTTCGCCGTCGTACGTTCGCCGGGGCAGCCGCTTGCCGCCTTTTTCCGCCCTTTAATGTGGCATTTGCATCGTGAATTCTGCCGTTACTACTGGCGGGTGCATCGGGAGGCAAAGTTGCATCGTTATAAAACGTCAAGCGATCCCGATAAAATTACCAACCTGTCCCTCTCTCCCTCCCCCCTCTCTCTCTCTTTCTCCCTCTCTCTCTCTCTCTCTCTTTCGGACGAGTAACGAGTTAACGAGCGTATTTTTCGACGGGCGTGCAACGTCTCGGCTTACCGGGGGCACACGTCGTTCTCAGGGTGAGCCTTTTTTCACATTTCACCATGACTTTCCGACCTGAAAGCCAGAAAGGGTTCCTGATAAAATCGACGGGTTTAATGGGCGATCGATGTGCGGTGAGGTGCGACTCGGTTCGACGCGTCGTGTCGCTTCTCTTCGCGTCCCCCGTATTCGACGCGTATGTGCTCTCTTCCTCGACGATAACGGGTTTCGAAAACCGGTGAATGAAAAAGGAAGAAGGAGGAAGTTCGGTCAGGAGAGGTGAGGTCCGCCGTGAAAAATACGGTTAAGCCGACGGGAGAGCGGACGCGGTAACTCAACCTCGACGTCGACTGGATGGATGGACCACTGACGACGACGACGACGACGATGCGACGGGCAGAAATCGTTCCTTATATCGATGAAGATTGTGTCAGTTTCGTGGAATTTGCATTGATTGGGTAGGAATTCAGCCCGCGGAGCCCGCGAAGGAGTTGTTGCGGCTTGTCGGCTGACAGTTTGCGCGGCTTGCGAGCGCACTAGAGTAAACGCGGATAAAGCCACACGACATAAACAACGAAGCTCATGATTATATTCGGAGTAATCGCCGAATCATCAAATCGGTGATTACAAATCGTAATTATTTAACGATTGCAATTGTTTAACAGTAGAAACAATAGATGAATTAATCATATGCGCTGCACCGAGCGACTAAAACGCCAATCGTTAAAACGATCGTGTCGTCAATCGATTCGGATGATTAATAAATCGCACGTTAAATCGACGTGCCTTTCGCGGGACGTGCAAATTCGCCGGTTAGGTGCACGAGGCGGAATTCTCATCTGGCGTCCGGACGAATACGATAGGATGTTCCGGCGAGAGGAAGAGAGCTGGCTCTTTCTTTCAGGCCGCGTTGTCGGGTGTTAGATCATACGAGATCGCCGATTTGCTCGGAGCCCTTCGCGAAGATTTAATTTTTTAGGAGTACAAGAAGCGGAAAGTGTGTATATATATTTTTGCTCGGAGATTTTCGCGTTGTGCCCGACGGCATCCAAAAGAGGGCGGATTCCAACCCCTGTCAACATGTCGAGCGAATCACCTCCCCACCTCTCGTTCCGCGCTTCGATTTTTTCCGCGCTGCCTCTCCGTCATCGGCTGTGCCTTCCTTTTTTCTTTTTCGTCACCCGACTAGGTTGTCGGGAGCTGTTTGAATGGGCGATCGTTTCGAGGCGATCCGATTGTTCCAACGGAACGAGTTTACCCCCGAAAAAAGAGAGGGGAAGGAAGGGAGTGAGTGAACGAGCGAGCGAGAGAGAGAGAGAGAGAGAGGGAAGGGGGAGAAGAGAAGAGATCGATGGCTTATTGTGCTGTTAGTCACGTCGTGTGACTCTTTGGAAGGGTGACGGGATACGAGAGAGAGGCGCGTGAGTGTAGGAAGCCTTGATTCACCTTCCGCATCGAGTTTATTTAACATTGGGAGCCGCTTAACGGCGCAATTGGTCTTGTATCCCTTTGGCGACGAGCCCTATGAATATTGAAACCCCCCCTGACTCTGAGCGCGAATTACGGCCCTCATTATTATTGAATTTAATAATAATTAAATTCAACGTGCTGCACTCTTCAAAGAGATATTGAATTCGCGCCAGTAAGTCTATACATATTAATTTCGAGCGTACCTTTAATCTTCTTCTAATTTATTATTTGACGTCGATCGATCGACGCAACGATAACAGAATCAGCGGCGGCGCGTTACGACCACGGCGATGTTTTGCACGGGAAAATTGATATTCGAGGGGCGCGAGAATGAGAGCGCGTGCGCGAGATATTAGGAAAAATTAGGAGAACTAACACCGGTGATTAAGCCGACTTTAACGGGAACGTGCTGAACGTAAATTCGCGGTGTCGCGCGAATGCGGTCGCGAGAGAATCTTTCTCTCTCTCTCTCTCTCTCGTTTTTTCCCTTTTCGTCGACGTCTCGTTATTTACCGAGCTATTGGAAAATTCAGTATTTTTACCTTTTTTATCCCGGGTCCTCGCAAATAGTTTTTTCCGTTTTTACGTGGCGCGTAACAGCCATAACACGCGCGTAGTGTGTATAACGAATTGCATAAATAAACGTTTCGCATTTCAATTCGCAGCGGAACGAAAGCACCTTGTTACATTTATACATATACATATATGTCGGTATGTGTATGTGCGTGAGCGTACGTGTGCGTGCGTGCGTGCGTATGTGTGTGTGGTGCATAAGGAAGGAAAGAGAAGGTGCACATACAGCAGCTGGGCGATCGGTCCTGCGCTGTAAATCCTCGACTGCCAAGTAAACTTACCGTGAGGTGGATCAGCGGACGCTAAACCGCCAGATTAGGGACGGGGAAAAAGGATGAGGCTTGTTTTAACCCTTTTACGAGGGTTAATCTCCTCCGGGAGAATTCGAATAACCAGCCCCACGTAGCCGAGCAACAAGGGGCCGCCTCCGTCGAGGATATAAATTTAGATAAACAAGTTTTAATCACATTTCGTTGCTGGAAATTTTGCCGCTACAACGTTAACTGCAATTTAATTATGTTAATTGCGCGCGATTCAGCTGGTATCATTATTCTCGGTGCGCGCACCCGAGTGAGCGAACGCGCCGTGCTCTCCGTACTGGCGGAAAAAGAATCGCGTGTTTTAAATGCTCGAAAAGCGAGATTGCGTGCCGCCGATAACGCGGCAACGCGGTGAGCTACGCGAAATTAATCGTTTAACATTAAATTTATCGACAGACCCGTCCGGTCGTTTGAATCCCGCGCTTGATATTGGCCGGATTGAATAAACCGCCTGTGTTATTTAAATATTTATTCGCAGAGAATTACTCGCGTTGGTTTAATAAATTCAGCCATGATTTCCCTGTAGACTCGGCGGCGGCACATCGGGGGCGGAAGGGACGGGGAGACAAGGGCGTCGGCAGAAACCGGAGAAAGAATACGAAAGATAAAGAAAATCCTTTCTTGCAGATTTTACATCCCCCTCGGCCGCGATTTTCCGATTGAGCCGGAAGGGATAACGCTCTCGTGTTAAATACGTTCGATGGTTTATTCTGTCTCTCGACGATCGACCACCGCGATTTTTTATTCTATCTCGATTGTATCGGACGTTCCGCCGATATCGAACTCAACCACTTAACATGTATTCTCCTGTCCCATATGGGTTGGCCTTATTTGATACATTTTCGTACTCCTGTCTCTGCCAGAAACGCGGCATTATTTAGTATTCTCTGAGAGGCAGCCCGTTTCTTTCGGGATATCGACAGATATCGTCGTACGTCTATTCGGATGATTGCGCTATTATGCGCGCCACGCGTTAAAGTTCATTGTAAAGGAACTTCCGCGACGTTCTCAATCGAGAAAGCGCTCGAGACAAGACACACGGAATTGAGTTCGAGACTTCCAAATAGGAAATAACTGCTGGTGAGATGCTGGCTCAGTACCGATTTTTAGTGAAAAGTATTAAATACTAATACAGATTTGATCTTGGCGAAATACTGGAATAATGATAATACTGGAAACAACGGGCCAAGACTCAAGAGACAATATTGTAACGATAAGAGACAGTACTGTGCAGATTTTCTGTATGGCAAAAGTATCAAAATTTATCGATTCTTAATATTAGGGCAGTATCGAGATTCTCAGTAATGATTATTATTATTGTTAACCGCAATCAATACTGTGAAAGAAAGTGTCGGAACTATGACTGGGGATGCTTGTTTGTATCTGCAGATATCCACTTTTAATGTCATATGAGGTGAAAAAAAAGTAGACTTGAGTCTTCTGCTTGTGAAGCAACGATTTTACCACTGAGTTATTTGATTCCACGTTAGTGACATCTAACGTACTGACATCTCGCGCTTCTGTATTTATGGCATTCATTTCATAATGTGAAATAATTTGTATTTCAGTACTGAGTTGATATCTCGCCAGTCTCCAGTGGCCAAAAATTAGATCTACGTGGATAATTTATTTATTGTTTATGTGATCTTTACATAGACTTTTTCACACAGATAATGTAAACTATATAAAATATTATAAATTGTGTAGCACAGTATAAAGGGGAAATGCAAATTATTAGTTTAAATTAGTTTAATCTATAAATTAATTCAACTATCCAATTTTGATGTTAATTACAAAGATATTTAATATTAAATATTGAAAAGTTCATATATATATACGCAGGTAATACAGAAATTTTATCGTTTAAACTCACCCTTTGGCTTTTAAATAGAAAAAGGCAGTTTTTTCGCTTGCAGCAGTTCGTGATTACAGTAGGCACAATATGCAAATACTTATTTTCCTTTTCTTATTGGTATAAAATTAAATTTGCTGAATCCACTGTTGATTTTTCGTGGCGTCGTAAAATACTAAAACTGTGCCGTTTTGTTTAAATTAATTTCATCAATTTTTAATAAATTATATTAAGTTAAATTAGATATAATCCACTTTACATATACTTATAATATCTGTATAATGATATGAAAGATGTACATTCTTTTAAAATACAAATGTTATCATTCAAGTTCACCTGAGCTTTTAACAAAAGTAAAATATAAAAATTTACGAAATGTAAGAAGACAACGATTCTTCTACGATATTTCATAACAGTTCATAAATTATTTGTCTAAGTAAATGACATATTATACATAATTTACATTGTCTATGTGTCTAGACGTAAACTATTGTATTTCATGCATAAATACCCAGCTCTGGCCAAATGTACAATTGCTCAGACACGATAAAAGAAATAAGGGGTAAGGAATTAAATATAGGAAATTAGTAACAAGAAATTAAATTTTGACATATAGATAACCATGCTTCAATCCACTATAAAGAAATAGAGAACTAGCATTAGGGACACACTGTCGTCATTCTATCCCTTATAACTTTGTGTGCTTATAATACTTAATAGTTGATTAAACGTTAATCTTCAAATGATCATTAATAAAAAATAAAGATTAGTTGGAATCAATCGATAATTATCAAGAAACGAAGATAAAAATAAAGATATTAATTATGGCACTAGAAGTATGTCAGAAAACACAACAAAAGTGATGATCTCATTTTAAAACGTTCTTATACCTTATTCTCTAGATTCCTCTTTTATTGCATTTTAAATTATAGTTTATTCCTAATATCTTATATGTAATTCCCTTATTGAATTCTTTGTTCCTTGTTTCCTTTAGTTCTTTGTTTCCTTCAGTTCCTTGTTTCCTTTGTTCCTCGTTTCCGCCTAAGACCTAAGATTTCTACATGGGAATCGTTAATAAAGTGCTAACTACCTCGATTTTCGCGAGACATCCCGATTTCCAGCTCTCATTAGAAGCATCTCGACAAAACCTTAAACGGGACATTATTTGTCTTGATTTTTCACTTAAAGAAAAATAAATAATATAAAATGTAATAAATTGTACTAAAATTCTTTAACTCCTTTAAATTGCAAACGCCCGTAGGCGTCAGATAAAAAGTCCTTACAATATACAAATAGTATTTAAAGGCGTCCAACGCTAACGCTCCATAGATGTGAACAGTATTTTTTGGCTTTTAGGTTATAAAAAATATTAAAGTAGAACTACAAGTTAAGGTTAATTATCCACTTGAAGAATTCCATTAACATGTCCTGAAGAATAAAAGTATACTTACATATGCGAAATGAAAAAAAATATAATTTCAAGTTTTGAAGTATTTCATATACTTACTTTTACAGTTAGTAATTGATTAAAAAAATGATTAGTTTCTACTCAATTAAACAAATCTTAGTTTCCTTTATTGAAATTATTTCATTTTCTAAACATATTATTACAAATTTTATGTTTCGTTGTTCTTTTAATTTTATCTCCAGAAGATTGGCTTAACATAAATATTGGCTTAAACATAATAATTATTTGTATTAAAACTTAATATAGAAAGTTATATTCCGTTGATTATTCTTTAATTTTATTTTAAAAGTGTCATCAGTCTGTTTTTACATATAAACTAATGATTATTTATCACAATAGAAACACGATAGAAAACTATGTTCAGTTGATTGTTTTGACATAATAATGAATAAATAAATATTTTACTTGCTTATCTATGTTTATCTAATTTATTTATCTTTTATTAAAAGTCCCGATTTTTTAAAATCAATATCTCGTAATTGGCAAGAATTGGCCATCCTAATCGCTAACGATGAGAATGAAATTCGCTCGTTCGGTAAATTCAGTTCGGATAGCCTTGCCTGTTCGTCTTTCAAAACCCGCAGATTTGGTTTTCATGCACGGTGAACAGTTCTCCTGCGCAGAGCTACAATCCACGTCGTCGAGCGAAGGTGAGAAGCAACTCTCCGTCGAGAAAGATCTCGCGCGGACCTTACGAGCTGTACCATTCGCGTCATTTGCAGCCTGTAGAAAGTTGTCGGTCGGAGTTTCAACCGCGCGACGTCTGCTTCGTCCCGACACAAAGCGCAATTTTCAACCGCGTTGCCACTTATGTGTGACGAGCAGCGGCGAAAAATGCGGAGCGGCTCCCGCCGCGGTGATTCGACGTTTTTACCGGCAGTCGCGAGATATTCGATCGATCACCGCGACGACGACGACAACGACGACGATGAGGACGCCGAGTTAATTATCCATCCGCTGTGAATAGCAACCTCGGCAACGAGAATAAGCGGATTGAACGCGATTCTGTCATTACTCACTCGGGATAACGCACCGCAAAGAAAGAACTACCGACTCCCCCGACCCTCTTTCTGTCCCACTATCGGAATCGTGTTTAATAGTGAGTTAATTTTTCGCGATGAGCGAGCAAGCGAGTGAGCGAGTAACGCGCAAACAACAACGGAGCGTAATTAACGGCGTTGATGGGGCGCGCGCGGGACGCGGTGGTGATTCTATGTTTTCACCCGCATCGCTCGCACGTAATGCACCGTGAATGAGTCGCGTGATTACGGGCCTGTGAAAAAGAAATTCCAAGGTGAAAGTTCATGGGAACACGTTACGGTCCGCCGCGCCGCCTCGCGCCGGCCTGCTTGCTCAACAGGAGAAAGTGGGAAAAGTCGGATCGAACGATAGTTGCTAAGTGGACATGAAGGTGCCCGCGCGTTTCCCGGAAACACCTTACCACGCGGTCCTTGAACTCGATTAACGAGAGGAACAATGGAGGTTTCATCTCGGTATCTTTATCTCCCTCCCTTTTTTCCTAATAATATTTCGATACTCTGTTCGGTACTTTTGCGTCATACGTAGACGCACAAAAGTATAAAGCCTCTCAATGGAAGCTTCAATTCTGAACTTTTGAATGCCACTAAGGCACCCCTTACACGGTCGTTGAATCTGAATAACGAAAGAAGCAACGACAACTACATTCCCTCTCTCGCATCCCGTTTCTTTAATAATATTTCGGTATTTCGTGATGATTTGTATCATATATAGACGCTCAGAAATGTAAAAACCCTCTAAAATGGAAACTTTAACCTGCTTTTGAGCGTTACTAAACATCTTACACGATTATTAAATCCGAATAACGAAAGACAAAATGGAGATTCTATCTCGATATCATTATCTCTCTCCTTTTCTTTTTTTTCAAATAATATTTCGGTACTTCGTTACGTTTCACATATATATAGACGCACTGGTGTGTAAAAGTGCTCGATGAAAGCTTCTATCTGAGCGTTACTAAACAGCTTAAGCTGAATATACATTAAGTCAATGAACAGCGAACGAACATCAAAGGCGAATGTTTGGATGTTCGCTTTGACGCTCATTGTTCGTTCGTTTCTTTTTAGCTGATTTCTTTGTGTATTTTTAGAACCAAAAGTATATACTAATCAGATCTAAGGGCCCACTGAGCATAAGATGTGGAAGTCTCCACCATTAATACGGGATGCCACTACCACATGTATAACAAATATCCAGTGTAGCCAAGCGAAGGCTACTGTCACTTACAAGTACTCAGTGAGCTCTTGAATCTAATTGGTAAATACTTTTGGATCTAAACCTACATACAAATCATAGCCAGGAGCTAACAGAATGTTCACGAACTTCCTTTGTCCTACCGTCTCAAGAGCAAATCGACCCGAATGCGAATCAAACCGTTCGAATTTAGAGCGTATAGTCAGTAACAAAAAAGTTTCAACACATTTTTTAATAAGTTTCGAAACGCATTCCGTGTCTAATGGAAGAATATGAGTTTTAATCATTCCCGAGAGAGACATTTTCCAATTGGGTATGAGATGCGTTATGTAATTCATCGAAGAAAAGTGTCGCAACCTTTTTGTCACTATCCACACACATGTCCGAACCATAACAGCTGGCATTCGTTGTTCGTTCGCCAAGAGCCAGTTTCACATTCTCTCCGATTAACTTAATCGGCTGATTATTCTATTAAAATTAACCAATCGCATTTGCTGTTAAACTGAACTGATCAGAAATAACCAATCACGATTGACGCCAAATTGATCAATTAAGTTAATCGGAAGTTGTGAAACTAATCCTAAAGCTTAATCTACAATGTGCTCTTCGCTTCTTGTTTCTTGCTTTCTATCTCTTTTCCATAAGTAAATAGAAGTTCTTACAAAAGAAAGATAGAGAGTAAGAAACAAGATGCAAAGAGCACATTGTAGACCAAGTTTCAGTGTCTACCCATTTAAATGTTCAGTTCTGATTCGTTAAGACGTATACATTTTTCAAACGGTTAGCTTCACACAATGTGGTAAATGTAAATAGACGTGGGAAATTATATTGATCACGAATGTTATATATGTTATATATGTTATATATGTTATTAATATTTTTATTATGTTATTCATATTATTTTATGTTACATTTGTTATATTATCACTTATATTACATTCTCCCAGCATACGCGATCAATATAAATGTTAATGTTCACTTACATTTGACACACCATGTAGCCAACTTAACAATGATAGATAACAACCGCACAAAGATAGATACATACTGAACAAATGAACAACGAACGTTCGCATTCGCTGTTCGTTCGTGGTTCGTTTGTTCAATACGTATCTATCTTTGCGCGATTGTTGAATCCGACTAACGAGAGAAACAACGGAAACTGCATCTTGATGTCGTCCTCTCCCTCGCACCCTATTTTTTAATAATATCACGATGCTTCGTTATAGTTTGCACATACATGGACACACGAATATCAGAGCTTTAAATAAAAGTTTCAACCTAAACTTGAGCGTTATTGAAAGATAACGGAATAATTACTTTTAATAATTAATTCTAATAATGAACACAAAGTCACGCATTAGTAGCGTAATTATTATAAGAATGGAAAAAATCACGTGTTCTTCTTCTTTCGGTTTCTCAATCTGTGCGAATCTATCTCTCTCCTCTTTTCAGATAATTGCTCTCTTCGATTCATCTTATCGGACCACCAAACACGGGTAACGTGTTAGATAGATATTTACACGGATTTCACGAAGAACGTGGCTACCTCGGCAACGAAGAGGTGAACAGGTAGGGCTACGTAGCGAAGAAAAAGTTACATATAGAAGGTTGGGAGATCGGTCGCGTCCGATTGTTGCGTGGACGATGGTCTCCGGTTTTTCTCCCGAGTTTGCCGGTGACATTATTGATTGAAAACTCGACGGCTGTATTTCGGCGGGCAGAGACGGGCAGGCGGGCGGACACGCAGCACGTGGAGTGCCGTGGACCACGGGAAATTGACACGGTTCGCGCAAACATCGCCGTGTAATTATCGCCGTCAATCGCCGGCTCGGAAGGCAAATCGAGTGGTGGCTCTGCCGATGCGAATGGCGATTACTCGTAAACATACGCAGTTTCTTTTGTAAACAGTGAATATTGAACAACACGAAACCGGATATAGATGGTGTCTCAATGCGGTGTCGAGCTCTGACGTCAATTACAAAATTACACTAATTTTGAGCGTTTAAATGTTAAGTATTATTGATCGCTTGCGCTTTCGGTAATACTTAATATTTTATCTCGTCACGATTTCATGGGACTCGTATTCGCATTTCGCTATTTCAATAGAAATATTATGCGCCCGCGCGATTCATGGTATCCGATGCAAAAGATCGAACCATTAATTCCAACGTAAAAACAAGAGGCGAACATTTAATTTTCTTTCTTTTCCATTCTTTTTTTTTGACATGAGCAAGAAACATATTTTTATTCGGTGATATTTTAAACGGACTTCGCACGGTCAATATTATCGTGTAATAATTTGTATTGTGCGAGTATCGACGACTCGTATATTGAGGATTCGGTCAATATACGAAAACAATAAAAGCAAGTTTAGTCTTTATTGAAGCTTCGTCGATACATTGTGTAATATGTACGTGTGCGGAAACATTGCGCAACGTCATGTTGCCAGCGCGAGTCTACTACAGTTGATAGTTATTGGAAAAATAACTGATAGCTATCCGAGCAATTGCTCTAATAAATTTTGAATCCGTAAGGATGTAACATGTGGATCTGTAACACCGTGTTATCGCAATTTCAGCGCCCATTAATATCGTCTCACCTGATATCATATAAATCGGAGTGATCCTTCATAATGCAATGTCTCAAAATCATCGTCTTTTTTATAGTATTCCTACAGTGGCCACGAAATAAATCGTATCATTTGTGGCTATTACAGAAAAAATAAAAAATGACAATCATTTTCAGACGATCCATTATACAAACACAGAAAAAAATATTAGAATCAAATAAATATATTTTTTAGCCTTTTAAATCAAATAATATTTTTATCCATTTAAATATATTTTAATAGTTTATTGTAAATATTTTCTTGAGCGCAGAAATATCTTAATTTGTAAGTGAATTATTGAATGCAAGTATAAAATAGTTCTAAATTTAAGAAAATATTTTCTAAAATATTTTTTCTTCATAGAAGGAACCTAGTGATTTTAAATTTAGATTTTTCTGTCAAGTGAATATTTTTTAAATTTAACCCTTTCGCGGCGGAGTGCTCTGGAAAGAGTTGCGCTCTAAGCAGCCGATGCCAGATCGACCGCGCGGACCAAATACGCGAGTCGTTCCGAACGCAGTGTGTATATAATATTTGACTATGTAAAAAAAACCTTTGCACAAGAAGCGTATGCTGCTAGCACGTCAAAAACAACTTAATGGACATTAATGGCAGTTGTTGATAACAAACGAACAGCGCCTTCGTACGAAAAGAGCGGCTCCGGATGGGCGCCATCTGGCGCTGTTCGTTCACCGCGGGTAAATTTGCCTGAGCGCCGAACGGCGCTGTTCGCTGAGAATGAGCATCTATAGCTGAGCGCCTAAAGGCGCTGTTCGCCGCGAAAGGGTTAACTCTTGTCGCAATTATTTTAACATATATAATCTTAATAGAAAAGTATTATTGACTGGTCAATAGTAAATTATTATATTTCAGTAATTTTATTATTAGTGTCTAGTAATTTTAAATACTTAAATTACAGAGATATTAATAATGCAGAGTAATTAAGTAAGTAAGTAAGTAAGAGTAATAATACCGATAGTGATAATTATTGATTTAATGAAGAATTCTAGTGATAAATTATTGATGCAAAGTCTTTCTCAGGAATTAATTACTCCATGTGAAATGCTGCACCTAGTAATTAAAACCTGTATTAGCAGTTGAGCCCAGTATTTCAGTACACGTTTCATATGAGTTATTAATACGTAGCGAAATAAATTAATTTTGAAATTGGTTACTTTATTTATAAAGAGCAGAAAAAGAGGTAAATTTATAAGAAGATACACACATTCGTTAATCTTTATTTGTTTTTATCTTACTTAGTGGCAGTGATTAATATTGTGGCAGTGATTAATAAAATATAATTTATGTATAATATTTTTTTCTATATCGTATGGTATATCGTTTTTCGCACATTTTCAGGATATATTGTAAACTCGTTCGCGAAGTTCCGTTTATTTATCGAATGTTATAAATGTATTGTGTAACATTTGCACTTTTAACAAGAATAATTAAAAATGTTTTATAACGAGAACAATATAATACATAAATTTTCTTATAATTTATTACGAGAACAATATAAACATAAATTTTCTCATAATTAATATGAATTATTTCATAACATATGCTTTTCAAAATAACTTATAGTTTGTTTTAATATTCACTACAATTTGTAATTAAAAATCCAAAAATAATGATGACATCACTGGTTTACCAATATATATATAACTGGGGAGACAATTACAGCCGAAAAGTACTGCCAGTATATTGATGAAATGCATAAAAAATTGAAAATTATACGCCCATCATTTATTAATCGGCATGGCCCAATACTTCTCCACGACAACGCTCGGCCGCATACGTTGTACAAAACGATTGTATAATTAAATGAGTTAAAATATGAAATTAACTTTTAACTTAACTTAGTTGAAAATACAAATTAACTTACCGAACTTTAATCAATTCTGTATGTGTGTACATATATAATATATCTCGCTCTATGTTTTTTTTTTCGATGTATAGAGTAATAATGCAAAGTCATACTGAAGAATCTCGCGATTAAATTGAGTTTTTCTTGGAACGTTGTTAGCGTAATATATCACCTCGACGGCAACAACGATCGTTCGAGACTCGAATTAAACGTCCTATTATCAGGCTTTGAAGAGACGAAAAAATAGACTAGAATCACAAAAGGAACGGGGGTGTGCCGCCTCTTCGACGTCAATTGAACCGCTGTAGGCGAAGCGCGAGCAGCGAAAACTGCACGACGAGCGGGACTCCCTTGAATCTCTTGAACGACGCTACATTTTCTCGCGAGGCGTATTAACGATCCGCCGAGCACAAAGTGACTCGAGATACGATCCGCCGTGGAGGAATCGTCCGAGTTAAATTCTTTATAAGGGACACCGGAGAATGCCGAAGTATCCTTGAACATCGGGTCAAGGATCGCTTCTCTCTACTCGGTCGACGATGCAATCGACGCGTCCGTCCGGCATTGCGAAAGCACGTTCCATCATTAATAAATCCGCAGATGGCCCGCGTGTCATGCGTGCGTGCGTATGTGCATGCGTGCGTGCATAACACGGACGAATCTTTTTGCAGAAAATTAGGAATTCAACCTTGAAATACTTTGCCGAGTGAGAAACAATGACGATCTTCGGTGAGCAAAGTGGAATTTTCACTAGGTTCTTCGCGGAAAATTTAATGTTCGTTCACCAGGCGAATTTTTAGATTATTTTATGCTCTTTGACGTCTTCTTGGGACTTAAAAGAATTCCCACGGATAAATTCGCGAAAAGGAAAGAAAGAGAGCTCCAGAAAAAGAAGTAATACAAAATTGAAATCGAGATCCGCGGGATCTCATTGTACTGTTTCGAGTTAATCCGCAAAGTATGCGATATCTGAAAGATCGCCCTTTAAGAAATTTTGCGGAGAATAATTTTACTCAAAAATACTCATTGACTGTGCGTTTTAATACGTGGTGGTCACAGGTGATCCGCATTATTATACTATCGTATCTTACACGAAAAAAATTGGTTGAATTAATCTGAAATATGTTTATATCAACTAGATTGTTTGCTGGAATATGAACAATCCATTATTTTTATTAGAGTAAACAGACAAATTTGACATCCTTTCTGTCTAAAGGCTCGTCTACATAAATCACAATACGCAAAACGCAGTCCGCAGATGCGGATGCAAAGTGATGTTCCACCGCACTAAAAGGTATGCATTCGCGAATCAGTCATTCGAGTTAAATCAACTCCAACTTCTCATGTTATGGCAACTGTGTCAACTAATAGACAAAAACAAAGAATAGCTATTATTTTCCTGCTACCATTTGCGAACTGCGTTTTGCTACCTATGTGAATCGATTTTAAAATAACTAGACAAATTTGGGTTCATGCGTTCTGTTTAAAATAACCAAACAAAAATTTGAATACGCGCAGTAGTAGCAAAATTATATTCATATTTCTAAGTCAGCTCAACTGAATCTTATCTTGAGACATGATATTGTCTAATAAATAAATCTTGAGAATCAATTTCATATTCAAAACGTCAAATTTTCTAATTGTAACTGAACTGAAAAATTTGAAATTTGTTTTGAGATATAGCTTAAATTACATATAAATTACAATTAATTGCATATACCAAATTATTTGCACAATTAATAAACGGCCAACGAAATAAGGTAAAATATATATGCATCTCAAGTCACATTTACATATTGTACTTTTTGTATTTCAATTATCAGATTAGATGTTTGTACAATCAATGAAAGTTAGCACAGCAGTCAACATATTAAATACTGTACATAGGACGAATGATCGGTTGACCAATAATCAGTATTCATCCAATTGATATTTGCATGAAAATATCAACGGCAGGTCACAAAAAATTCATCACCCGTCTCTGATGCGCGCGATCATAAGCGAACGTCGTCGTAACGAGCCTGCGAAAGGTTAGCGGGATTATCCTCGACAGGTGTGCCACCTCCGTCGCTTCTTTTCGAGGCTGTCCTCCGGCTGAATAACCGCGGTCTTCGCGTAATTTGTGCAAATCGCCCACTTCTTATTCAGGACACGCGTGCACCGCGCGCGACAGATTGATTGGCGCTCGGTTTTTGTTTGGGAAAATGTCGCTGTTTGCGGAATCCGTTCGCGTAGATGGTGGTCGATTGCCACACCAGGCAACAGGATTGCACCCCTCTACTCCGTGCGAATCCTTCGCCACCCGCTCTCCTCTCCTGTCCCTTAGGCCCCTTTCGATCGTGCGATTCCTTTTCCGGATTTCCGACCTTTTTCCGTGCGAGACTTTCGTGAGTACTTTCTATAGCAATAGTGATAGACAAATGATACTGTTCGGACTTATTGAGAGCTATCGTCGAATTGTTCGTGGAGAAGAGAAAGAAAGTTCCTCGTTTGATTTTTACGTGGAGATAAATCGCTTCTACGAAGGACCGATGAATTTTCATGAGTTATCTTCGCCGACGAGTTTTTACTCGGCGCATTTGCGCGTGCGCTTCGGCTGATTTTCACTTAAGAGATGAGACAAGACGTCTCGCTCGCCGAGGTGAATATGTTAATGCAGAAGTTAAATGGGGAGAATATCTAAGTGTGTGATAAACACGATGAAGATATTTCTGAAGTCCCCTGAAAGATAGATACCTCGTTGCTGGCTATATCTCTAACTGTATTCTTATGTACCTTTAATACAAGACAAAATTCGATATCACTTTATATACATATATATTCAGCACCCGGCGCGATTTCATTCTTAATGGAATCTGATTCGATAATTACAAGCTCTCGTATATTACACGGAATAGAACCGTTTCCTTCAGCAAGCCCGCAACGAGGAAGACGAACGTCCCTTAAGTGGCCAATAACCGTATGATTTACCCCACTTAGTGGACTCCGGCGAAATTTATTAAATCCTTTCCTCCCCTCGTCCTCGCGTCTTTTGTCATACTCTTTCCCCGTCGTCCCGGTCGAGATTCTCCCGGGACGAGCCATTCCCGCTTTTTCCCCTTCGGGGATTGGCCCAGTTTTTCCAGGTCGCTCGTTCGCCCGCTCGCGACGCTTCCGATTTGTACCACTTTTGCCTGGACGAAAACGGCGATTCGGGATATACTCATCCTTCGATAAAAATAAATCGCGAGTGTCCAAACAGTTAATGAGATCGATAGGGCCGTTCACACACGCAGCCGGATAACGAGGAACGACGATATCCCCACTTTTTCATATTATTTTCCGAGGAACGGCCGATATCGTATTAATTTTGTCTGTCCGCTCGGATGATAGACGTACAGCTAATCCATATATGAGAATTTCTCTTTCGCGATGAAATATAATTCGCGTACGTCGCGAACCCCCATTGGTCGCGTCGAACGGACGTGTAATTACGCCGTAAACGAGACTTTATTTCTCTAATTTGGATCTTGACATTCAATACTTTCCACTGCTCTGTGCTTGTTCATTTCCTACCGGAAATGTTTATCTCATTTAAGAGTGTTTTTATTCTATGAGCATTCGTGGAACCATCGTAAAAAGATATGAAAATTGTGAGATTACTTATTTTATTACGTAATATTCCGTTTAGTAGAAAAATAAAAGTATAGGGCACTTGCCGTAAAAACACCGATAAACTTTTACGCTCCGCAATAAAAGTGCGGTACCTTATTTCACGTTAATTGTATGCACACGCACCTCGCGTAATCCTGACGATTCCCGACGGGGACATTACGTTGTTATTTGCGGGCGCAACATTGCTGCTCGCGCGTGCGCGCGCAACGCTTCTCTAAGACAATCGTTTATATTTATCAGCAGATATATTGCATAACGCGTAATCGCGGTCTCCCGGTGTTAAAATAAAAGCGAGCAGATAAGAGACAATGGCATAATCACAGTTCCGGAAACTGTATGTCGTGTGGGTAGGTTTATTCGTGTGTACCATAAGCAACTGTCCGAAGTAGATACCTGCGAGAGTTGTTTTCCGCTTGTTGAGCCAGACTGACTTACTGATGTAACCGAAATAATTAAAGTTATGCGTGCGAGACCGTCTCCGCGTCGCGAGCAACTTTAAGCCCGGATGTGGGTGGGAAGATGGACCGTGCGATGAGTGTCACAGTGCGAATTCACGCACCTACACGCACACGTGCAACGGAGACCAACGCTAATTCGCACCGTTAACATTTATCTTTCGATTAGTCCACTTTTCGAGCGAGCAAAACTCTTTGCTCACGCTCGTGTACGTATACAGAAAAAAATTAGTACCAATTCAAAATTCTCATGTTCTCATGTATAAGCAAAAATATATATATAATCTTATATGTAAATTTTATATAAATTTTAATATTATTTAAATTTTATATAAATTTATATAAAAATAAAATTTATTCTCTTATATAAGAAGAAATTCTATACAGTAGGGTGACCTATTTTAAATGACGCATTGAGATTTCTCCAAAACCAAATCCTTTCATTGAAAAATGTTTCATACAAAACTTTTGTAGTTTCGAGAAGGACATAAGATCGTGACCTTAACTTCGTTATATAGTTAATAAGTCAAAGTCCCGAAAAGCCCATTTACTCTCAAAACGTATGTGGTCCTTTATTTAGGTCAAAAAACTTCTTTTTACCTGGTATAGGACCATATGAGAGCGTTGAAAGGGGAATTATGATTGAAGTAATTGAAAGGAAATGAATAAGTAAATGTAACAAACTTAGTTAAATTTAAGACATTTTGAATAAAAGAGTTTATTATACTATTATACTAATTATACAAATTATATTAATAACATAATTTACTTCTTACATGAATTAACAATAGTGATGAATTGATGAGAAAAGTCATTGTAAAAGATACAATATTTAAAAGATGAAATGGTTAGCTAAAGTCAAATAATGAGAAATATAGCTTAACATCAAACGAACTTTTATAAATCAGCGTTATTCGAGTAATACAAATAAAAGATGAAGATTAAAAGTAAAAGTAATCTTTGTAACTTAATGTAATACAATCAGATTTAACATAACGAGAATGTTTAACATATCGGTATGATGAGAATAACAACATTATATAATACAAGGAAGATAATAATTACGCTGTGTATGTGCGTGTTTAAGAAGTGAAGTGGGACTGGAGATCGGAGTGAAATTATTAAAAATCATGAATAAATATGAAATAGAGACTTATAATTTTGGTGGATCAATTGTGGTGAATAATACGCAGAACATGGCTCTGATCGGACGATTACTATAAAACACTAGTAAACATATATACATGAGAACTAACATAATGGCTGTGACGGTAACAAATGAAAACTATAACGTAAAAAACTTTGAGACTGGGTATCTAATCCGAGAATGAGAATCCAAGAATGAAAATGCAAAGAACTGCGAGAACTGCTAAAAATTGTTAGGTACTGCGCGAGGCGGCAAGAGAATCGGATTTTATAGGGAGAATTTTGGGAGTGGCAGATGACGATTGCCAATGAGATCAATTTTCGTGAAAAGGAGATGTGGGAGGTTGGGAGGTTTCCCAATAGGTTTTTAATGAAAAGGTGTACAAGGTGATTACAACCCTTGAGATGTAGGAGACAGAAATTGGCTACTCCTACGATTGAGGAGAGGGACCTAGGTTTTTTAGAAACATCTATCTTCGGGAGGAAAAATGGATGGACGTGGTCCTTAGAATGTTAGCAAATCATAAGAGAGCACGCGAGACATGAGGGTGAGAGGGGAAAAATGTGGCGAGATTCAGTTGTGGGGGGAGGGGGGGGGGTAAGGATGAGTTACGTCAGTTTATGACGGGAAGTTAGAATGTTGAACAGTTAATTTTTCTAGGATCGTATGATCTTTCCGACTCTATGGCGCAATGATAGCTAGTTGCAACATTTTCCTTTATATTATTCGCAGACGGACGTTTTCAAGGTTCAAGGTTTAATATACCGATGTTTGTTGCTAAGTACAACAGCTGTGACTTGTAGATTAGACCACTCTGAACAAAGTTCTATAAAACAAAGTTCTGTACCATTTTACAAGTAACGCGCAAATATTTTTATTAGTTATTACTTTAAAAAGCCTTTATACATGACCATTTTCAATTATTAATAACTCGAAATTTTTCGTGGTTATTTGCAAAATGATAGAAGATTTTGCTACTCAGTTTAACTCGTTTTATCTTCACACGAGCGATCGAAAGAAAAATACCAAACCTTTCTCGGTTCCCGTGGCGTGTGTACCATTTTGCAAAGTTCGCAATAGTTAATGAGGAATTAATATTTTGTCTGAGCTAACGAATGCATGGGCCAAACTCTATAAAAAAAAAAAACGGCTTACTTCTGAAAAACTCTTAGCAACGATGAGCATCAACTGATTTCTAAAGGCGAAATAACGTAACGAGCAGCGAGTGGCATGCGATACAGAATTGTGCGTCGAAAAGTGCTTCTCGCTATCAGTTGATGTTCATCGTTGTCAGGAAATATTCAGATGTAAGCCATTTTTCCCGTGCGCTCAATAACTCAGACAAATAATTAATTCCTCGTTAACTATTGCGTATTTTGCAAAATGGTGAAATTACTTTTCTGCGCAATTTCATTCGTTCTATCTGCACGGAAACCGAGAAAAGTTTGGGACACTTCGTACAGTATAAATATAAAATATGTAACTATTATAGTATAAATATAATAAAGCATGGGGAATAAAATCAAAGTAAAGCAGAATCTGTTTTTCGCAAAATATCATACCGAAAATATCACACACGGAGAGTGTAGTTTCGTGAAAATTCTCACCACATGGTTCGCTGCTTTACCGCGCGCGCTCTACTTTACCATCCCCAGCATCCGAACGCGGGTAAGTACAGTGAGCGTAGGCACGCGCACGCGCGCCATCTGCGGGCGGTGCTCGGTAACTCTCGATCAGCGACAACACAAGCGCATAGGGGGACACGCGTAACGCAACAATGGCGAACTGAGAAGTACCGTGGCGTGCGTTCTCTCGCTGTGTCGTGTGTGTCTACTTCTGTGAGTCCGCGCGCGAGTGCTGTTTGTAGCCGCGTACGCGCGCTCGTGAATGCTCGGATTGTTCGTGCCGGTGAGAGATGCGTTGGCCGAGAGGCGAGAGTCGGAGTCGCACGCAAGCAGACCGCTGAGGCCATCCAGGCGACCGACACACCGCCACACGCGATTCATGGTACTGGTGGACCTCGCCGAAAAAACCTCGGCCGAGCCATGCACGCTCCCGCGTCTTCGAGCTCGTTATAATGCGCTGGTGAGTGGGACTGTATCGATCGCGGCGGCACGATCGGACGTCGCAGGATCATGCCCGGCTTTTTAAATCGCCCGGCGGCAGCCGCGACCCGATTGCACGTCGCGCACAATGTAAACGCTTCTCTCTCTCCTCGCCTGCTGCTCTGTCGCTGCCGCCGCCGTAAGCCTGCTGGCGCTCGGCTCGGCGGAGCTCGAAATGCGCGGTTAGGTTAGGTTAGTCTGCGAAACTACCAGGAGGAAATTTATTTTGCTCTCTTTTGCAGTCCGCGCGACTGCAGTCCGGGCTGCATCCTCTATTTGTTGTATCGTCAAGCTCTTATCGAAGGTACGTGAGCGTCGCGAGTGCGGTCCCTGCTCTCTCTTTCTGTCTTTCTCTCTCCTTCCCTCCCCCCCCCCCCTCCTTTTCTCTCTTTATCTACCTATCTATCTCCTTCTCTCCTCTTCCCCTCTCTGTCTCACTCGTGTGTGTGTCTCTCTCTTTATCTGGATTCTATTCTCCATTCTGTTTCTTCTTCGTCTCGTCAACTCTCTCTTTCTCTCTCTTTTTGTGTGTGTGTGTCTCTGTTTCTCCTCATTCACGATGAACGCACGAATCACTCGCACGCTAGCCGGAGCGAACTTAACGGTAATAATTTCGTTATTTATATCGGCGTATGCAAATGTAGGCGGCACGTTCGGTGTGTAATCTATATACATGTATATATGTGCATACATATGTATGTGTATATGAGGTGTACGCGCGCGATCCACGGTCGTGATTATTTATGCGAGTGTACCGCGCGCTCTGTCGTACGCGAGTATGTTATGAATGATAAGACCCGTGAATTTCACGTCGAGAACGAATGGAAGGACGATGCGATACTGTATTTTCTTATGTGCTCTTTGGTCGCAAGTGCAGCCTCGAAAACGACGTTTTCGCCAATGATGTTCGCCGCGTTTGTTGTGTCGGATGTTTACACGTGCACTTGAGTTTCTCTCGCACATTACCTCTCTTATCTGGATTCTTATAAAGATCCTCTTTTCGTGGAAAATATTTTGAAATATCTGATTGTGATTAGCAATCTGTTTCCGCTCTTTCGTATCTTGTACGAATATTTCCTGTTTTGTTGTTGTTTTAACGGTGAGCAGTGCAAAATCTGGAGCGTTCGTATACTTTATATGTGTGTGTAGTTTCTATATTTATATATAAATATTCTGTGGTGAGCATGTGTCTTTTATTATATTTAATTCATTTACATTTAATTTGGCTTAGATGTAAACAGTGTTAACGAATCATGCAAGAAAATATAAGTTAAAAGCAATAACCTAGTATTTCTTATTAAGAAGATAGTAACATTCAGTCATGAATAGGTGCAAGCTAATATTTTTTAATAAATTCACACATTAGCCTTTAAAACCAAACTATTATCTCCAATTTGCTAATTTAAACTGTTTAGGTGAATTTTTGGGTTATTAATAATCACAATAATTTTATCTTCATTCTCTATTACAAATAAATTGTTTTATAACAATAATATGCAGATTTTTTTATTCCAAAAAAGACGATATTTTTTACAGATTTAGTTATTAAAAAAAAAAATATATATATATATATATATATATACATATATATATGCATTCATACATGTTTCAAATATGAAATATATTTAAAATCTGTGAACAGAAAATCGCAGCATTTTCATGAAATTTAAATGACACGTTTCATTTTTATACCTATCATATCGCATACATCATGTTGAATTTTCAAATTTTATGTCATATCTATTTAATATCAGTGATCATAAAACTCATACACGGAAATTTTTATAAATAATCAGATAATTGTCTCTGAATTTTGGCTAGACTATCAACTTACCATTCATTGTATTCATATATATGTACATATATGTTTGTGCATATGTGAAATAAAAAGAAATAATTGACATAGGATAATCCCAATGTAGCTTTAAGTTCATATATATAATCAAAGTTGTTCTCCCCTGTACTTTAGCAGCAGATCAGCAATACTTATTCGCCATCAAAATCCAGTGGTGCTGGCATGATAAAATAAGGGAAGCGAACGAGGGAGATGAGCCACAATATAACAGGCATGCCACCCTTCACGAGGATGCCATTGGGGGGTATGGGAATGGGTGTGAGCATGGGCCCCAATGCTCCGCATCCTGACTCTGCTGCTCATCCCCATCCACCACCACCACCACCGGCAGGTGCTAATCCCAAGAAGAAAAGACGTACAAATACGAGCGTTGCCCAACCACCCCCACAACAACCTCCGTCTGTACAGGTGTGTTAATGGTTTTTACATTACGATGGAATAGATATCTGCGTTGGATCAGCAATAGTTCCACATTAATACGACACATTTGTTGTCCAACAGGATTTACTACCCCCGCCTCTAACGGGTTATGGTGACACGATCGTAGCGAGTAACCCCTTCGACGACACACCACCACAAGCCACACAGAGCCCAATGATGCACGGTGGGCCTCCGCATATGCATCCTCATCATCCTCATCACATGGGTGGGCCTCCTATGCGAGGCATGAGTCCTTTAACTTCGATAGGTGGCATAAGTCCCATGATGCCGCACAACATGGGCAACATGAGCCCTATGGGCAATTCCCCTATGACAAATCACATGAATCATATGGGGGCCATGTCCCCTATGAACCACACTCCCATCGGCGGTATGAGTCCCATGAATAATATGGGTCCAAACATGCCGCCCGGTCCGATGAACACCATGAACAATCACATGAATATGAGCCACATGGGGAATTCGCAGTTGAGTGGCCCGCCGATGGGCAGTCCGATGAATAATATGAACAGTGCGCCCATGGGCAGTCCGATGAACAATATGGGCCACAATATGGGTAGTCCTATGGGTGGGCCTCTCGGTTCCCCAATGAATACCATGGGAGGATCCAATCACATGCCTAATGGACCAATGAATATGAACAACATGAACAGCCATATACCGCCCAATAGCCCGTTAAATGGGCCATCGTTAAACAACGTGAATAGTCCGCTAGGGCACAACGGATCTCAACCTCATCCGAATCACATGGGAAGCAATCTTAACAATTTAGGCAGACCCATGAACGGACCCATGACCACAATGAGTTCAATGGCGTCGAGCAATATGAATATGACGGGTCCGAGTCAGATTAACAATATGAACATGGGTAGTGCGGCTATTAATAATATGTCGAATATGAATATGAGTCATCACAATCAAATGAGCCACATGGGAATGCCGATCGGTACGTTGCCGAATAATATGGGCGCTGGGCCGCCTATGGGACATCCGATTAACATGGGAGGATCCATGCCTCCGCATGGATTTCAAGGTCCGCCTGGGATGGGTCCAAAGCCGATGCCAGTTTCCGCGGGCAAGGTAATTGTTTCTTACGTTTATCGTGATATGTGCAATAGTTTGCGATATTTCCTAGTTAGCCTGATACAATTGGTCGCGATATACTCGGGGTAACGTTATCGATCGAATTCTTACCGCAATTCTTACCGATTTCTTGCAGGTATATCCTCCGGATCAACCGATGGTATTCAATCCACAGAACCCCAATGCGCCACCAATTTATCCTTGCGGGGTTTGTCATAAAGAAGTGCACGACAATGACCAGGCAATTCTGTGCGAATCAGGTTGTAATTTTTGGTTTCACAGGTGAGTCGGTGATATAATGATCAATAAGTGATAATATCGCATGAATATAAAATATCTCGCGTAACACCGACGACGTGTGTTTGCAGGATTTGCACAGGATTGTCCGAATACGCCTATCAATTATTAACGCAACAAGTTTATGCAGAGTGGGTTTGTGATAAGTGTTTGCAGTCGAAAAACGTACCCCCAGTTAAGTTTAAACCATAACACTTCTTGTCCCGTCGTTCATGCGACGTCCCAGTGACTCTTTGTTAGCGTTTACGTATGTATGCGCACGTATGTGCGTGCGATTGTGCACATACACGTACACATACACGGAAACACACGTACACACATCCATAGCACACAGTAAATACTACCACACGTACGAAGTCGTGCGTACAATATAAAGAAAAAAATACACTGTTTGTTAACAACTTAGCTTTAACTTGTTGAAATATTAGAATATCATTGTGAGACGTAAAACGGTAAATGCGAAAGCAGAAAAAACACGACTAAGGGTTATTTTAAATTTTGAGTCTGTTCATGACAAGTGGATTCATAAGCAAGATTTATCAATAATTTAAAGTTGAATTTCGGCAGATATAAAGAAAAAAGTAACACTGGCTAGACTCTGTTTTTAACGATTAACGTGACATAAGATGTTCTGGAAGAATGTTTAGCCAGGAACATTTATGCGAAGCAAAAATGGACAGGAGAATGTTAAATGATAATATAAAATATGTAAGGTTCGAAGGACCTAGTATTCTTACGACTAATTGCATTTAATTCGAAATTAACGGTACCTACAAGCGTTAAGTTCACTTTAGACGATCTGTAATTTACAACAGGATGCGGGACAGAATTCTATTTTTAATATCATATGTATAAAAAGATAGAATGAGTGTTTATAGAGTATTTATAGATGTATATGACATAGGAATATGTATGCATCTATAAATTCTTCCAAGGTTCTCTCATAAATGGAATCCTGCCTCGAGTTCTATCTGAATCGTTTAAAGTGAGTTTTAGGAGTTAAATGTGAAGCAGACGTATATTATTGGAGACGAGCCATGAACAATCGTGTCGTCTTACTTTGTTTTATCCTATATAAACGTTCCTGATAAACATCATAATAAATGTTATCATCTCCATAATTGGTGATTCGGAAGTGGTGAGTTCTGAGAAGTTGATAATGTCACAATCTTATAAACAGAAAATTTGACCTGAGTACCATTTGTCATTGAGTATTAGAGTTGTCGCTCAAGAATCTTGCAAATTTTTTCAATCCTTGCATCAATGTGACAGTTTTACAAAAAGACGTAAGTGCTGTTTGAAGTAATATTATTGATCACGCTTCGATTTTGTCATGCAATCGTATTATTTATAAACTAACGGGGAGAACATAAGTGCGTTTGAGTACACATATACAACTGGGAATATAAATTAAAACATCTTTAGTTTATCGTGAATAATGAATGTATCGCCTTTCACATATAGATATATTTATTGTGATCAAAATTATATATTGATTGATCACCGGTATAAGAACTTGTTACAACACAAGTCCTATTTTTATTGTTGAATGTACATGTTTTTATTAAATTTAAGTCTAAGACTCAATACAATCGTGGTTGAATGGATCAATTCCATTCAAGAGCCGGATTTACACAAACTCAAATACAGTATTGGTACTCACAGGCGATATACTAGAAATGCTGCAATTCTTGTATTTTTATAAATCATATTTTAGTATAAACCATGGTAAAGCCAGCTTCTTTGGTTTATCTTAGTGCTGTGACTTTTTAATCTGGAATGAAAGTAAAATAATATATTTATTTGGCTCGCAAAACAAGTAATTACTGATACTCTTTCAAATATACTACATCAAATATAAGAACATACAATGAGGTTGCAAATAATGTGGCAATAAATCTTCTTCTTTTTGTATGTGTAAATTATACGATTTAATTTACATATATTTTTGAAAAGATCTTATTAGGAATACCGGCAATGCCGATGAATCTAAGAGAAAGCCCGAAACTCTGCAAAGATGCGAGGCAGCTGGATTTAATAACGAAGCGATGCTTTTAATAGCGCGTCAATAGGAAATATACTCGTTATTGAAACCCATCTGTCTGCAGCTTCAGATTTTTTCTTTTTGTCCATTGTCGAGTATTCCACACAATTATTAATATAATTCTAAAGTAATCTTTTTATTTTTTTATATTATAACTATAATTTTGCTAATAATATATTGTTGCCATGGTTTAAGCTCCTGGTTTGACTGCGGTTAAATAAGGGTATAAGCTATGTATCTCTAAAGTTGTGTAAAAAGTTTCAGGGTTAATGAAAGCGATACGTTTAATTTATAAGGTAATCTTTAATGAGATTGCTTGCGCGCGCGCACACAGAGCAGGAATTTATTTGACTGATATAAACGCGCACGTTTTTTTACTGTGAAAGATTTTATAATAGAAAACTCGATAGGAAATAGAATCAGCATAAGCCTCGTACATCTAGGCGAGTCGAGAAAACGCTGAAAACTTCGGATCTGTACGATTGGAATTGTAATATTTACAAAAGCGTGCTGCAAATTACATATCTTCTGCGAGTACTCGCTCTTATAATTTGCAATTCATCCGCCGCCTCGGCCGCGTCTATACGCGAAAGATAACTCAAATTTAAGCTACTTCCGAATAAGATGAAGCTACGTCCCTAAAACAAAGCGAAAAAAAAAGAAAGGAAGAAAATATCCACGACGAAGAAATCTGTGCATATTTAATAATTTCTAACTAGCTAGCGCAAATCTACATCATTCTGCCAGATTTACAGTATCGACGATATGATGAAATATTGAAAAGAACTGAGTATTATTGTCATAGGAGAGGTTAACTGTTAGGGGAAACGAGAAAAGAAAAGAAAAACTAAATTCCGTCGGCAGCTAACACAAAATTATCGAGTCTACGGATTGTATAGTTTTTTATATGTATATGAAATATAGCCAGTTATCATTTAACGCGCCTGTATTAAACGGAGATCTGACTCTGACTCGGAACAGCGAGAGTATATCGAAGTAATTAGTAAATGACCGCGCCGTTTTCGCGACTAAGCAGATTTATCAATTACTCTCGGGATCTTTCGAACTCGAAGTCTCCGTGTAATTCATGCTTTAAGCTTGTTTTATTGTAATCGTTTTTAACACATATTACATGTGAGTAACATACACAGGATCCTATAACTACATAATGCTCATATTAGTATTACAACGAATAGAAATACCATTTTCACATATCTTCTTTCTATATTTTCTCATACGGGGAGGAAGGTCACGCGTTGAAAAGGAAAAGATACGAAAAAAGAACTCTTAACGTTGCTTTTATTACAAGAGTTAAAAAAAATAATGCAGGGGATTAAGCGATTTACAAAACTCACACACACGAATAAATAACGTTGTCCACGGCTGAGACAATGGAGGAAATCGTTTTTCTAGTACAAATGAGCTGTAATTTAAGTAACTAAAGATAACGTCTGTCTCTCACGCAGAATTAAATTATAAGTGATATAATTTTAAAAGACGATTGCTGCACGTCCGCCGGGACACAGAGCACGCCTCTCGATATATGTTAATGTCTGTAAATGTTTTAACATGTATTACTATGCACACACATTTGCAATTTGTGTATGGTGATATCTGTTAAGTAAATGGAGACATTAACATATACATTGGTACATATATAGTAATATCTTGATTTATATTATTACATATAGTAATATATATATACATATATATATATGTCTGTTAATTGTCTTGAGATAACAATATTGCTTTCTACGTTTACCGATAATTGAAAGTTAACTATAAGTTTGACGGTAGAGCTTAACTCCCCCTGTAAAATCTGTTCGAAACAAATGCATTTCGTACGTGTCCAACTATTTGTCTCATTGCACTTCCTTCAAACACAGTTACCTTTATTTTCAGCGGAAGTATGTACATACCGAAACACACGTGACGACTTTTTAAACGGAGATGGAGATATTTCGCATAATATACATATATAAATATAAATATATATGTATATATATAGATTATTATTATATATACATATATATATTTACGATCTTTGAGTTGTCTTTTTATAAACGGTACAATAGGCTACATCGTAATCTATTGACTTTATGTACATAAGCCTTTCTATATCTAAGATTTTAATATGGTGGGAATCAAATGACGCGCAAATATCCGCCGCAAAAACACAAGCATGTACACACTCACACACCCACACACATACATACACATAATTTTATGTAAATAATATATATCACGTTAACGAATCACCGATCGTAATGTGTTGGATGTATTACGCACTAATTCTTGTTCTTACAAATGAGGCATAAACGTAGGAGGCGCAAATTCACCTTCGATTGGAGTACCGACGTTATTATCAATAACGTCGCGATGCGTGTGGATCTTGCGGCTCGTGCCGCTATATTATTAAAACGCGTTAAGTTTCATAGTTGAGTGAGAAGATTGTAAAACTCAGGAGGTCCGCACACGCGCGATTTAGAAATTTAAGAAAGGGGGCAGCAACCGCACGATTACTTCGTCATCATCATCGTCGTCGTCGCCGTTGTTGCCGGGATTCGGCGCACCGCTTTGTATCGTACGCAGTATTACTTTGTATAAAAAGAAAGAAAAAATGAAAATATGTGCGGACTACACACTGTTATCCCCGCGAGACGCGCAAGGATTTTCCGATTCTCGATCACGTCGTGCGCGAAACACTCGATGAGAAACAACGCGACCTCGTCCTATAAAACGGGCAAAAACGGGCTGATCCTCGTTGTCCCGACAATGCGGCACAAGAACGATAAAAACGAATAATAAACAGCAAACAATAACGCGAAGAGAGAGAAAGATGGAGAAACAAAGAGGGAGAAAGGTAGAAACGGTGTTAGCAGGTGAGAGGAATACCGCGCGTTTTTCGATTACATGTGGACACAAAATATCATGACGAGGCAAAAAAAAGGAAGAAGGAAAAAGAAGCCAGAAAGAATGAAAAAAAAAAGAAATCAGCACACACGACAAATTGTTCATAGATTATTTTTTATTATCATGTGAATACAGAATATATATCAGCAATAAAAATTGTTATACGTATTATAGACTGGCGTGTACGTATGTGATCATTTTGCATACGCAGCGACGCGTACCTAACTCCCACACTCTTATGCGACGCGTGTACATGTTCACTCGTATATCTATTGTACATATTTATATGGCACTTTAAATAACAAATCGATACATTGTTGATTTTTATATTACTGTTCTATACCTTGAAATAGCATCCGTTCACACAACCGAAACATTTTCGTGTCCTCAGGTCCGTCGAGTTCGGGAGGTTTCGGGGTTTCGATCTCCTCGGCTCCTCCGTGGCTCCTCGAGATGAATAATTTACACCGATTATTCCTAATACGGCACGGCAGAAGAGGGAGAATCTCTTTTGTACATATATATGTAATAAGAATATCCACATATAGCATGATTCATCGTGAAGTTATGTTTTTTTGTCACAACGGAGGGCACGGGTCTCGTTATTATCATTCTTTTTCATTTGATGGATAGCCTTCGGTTAAGAATGATTATGATCACGATTAGGATATCGCGATGCGTTTTCACGGTAGCTATTTGGATTTCTCTTCGATCACTTTGATCAGTTCAGCATTTTCGCGTTACTTATAGAGGTTTTTTTTTATTCTATTATTTCGGCTTCTTTTCTTTTATCTCGTAAGATGCGTTCACTTCACGCTCAGTGCTGGCCGATAACGTCGATTCTAGAATCATTTGGTCGTACGTAATGTATATATATTTTAAGTTGGAGTTTCTTAATAGGTAAAAGTTGGATCGCGATAAAGCGAATAAAACCACACGGGCGAGGCTCACTTAGAAGACTTGGAAGAGTGGAAAGATTCTCTCTTCTCGAGCGTGTGTAGGCGTACGGTATTCGATAGTGTTCTGGCGACGTGAGCCTTCGTTAGCCGGCCCTTGTGGTCGTTGCAGCTTGTATCCTCCATCCAAAACTTCTGCGGGATTTTCGGACGGACGTAAACAAGCGCCTCGTTACACGTTATCCTTAAGCCTAAATTATAATTATAATATTATATTATATGATGATATTCGGATTTTGTTATATAGCGAATTCGATCACCTGCATCGGATTAGTGCACACTAAAAGCCGCTACACATAAAAATCCAAATGCAATAGCCTAACCTGATTATTTTAACGACAAAATTAATATATGTTCTATTGAATGACATAATTATATTATTATATAGGTATGTAATCGTTTACAATGCTTATATGCTTTTTTATTTAAATAACTGTTTTATGCATAGCAACCTTCAGCATACACTAATTCGGTGTAGTACAGGTGACTGAATTCGCTAAACCCAGAAAACAGTTTTGCGTTAAGGCTCCTGAATACTTATTATGGCTATCATTCTTTGGTGTTGTCATAAGCGAAGTAAATCATGCCAATTTATGTGACGGATTCCCCCTTCTTTGGTGACGTCAGGAATGAGAAATCGTATGCCAAAATATATTAAAATACATGTCAAGATGAAAGAATATACGCACAAAATGACACTCGTGATTGATTTGGTACATTTGTAAATATCCGGGTGCTTTCCTTTAACCTCATCAATCAATAAAAGTCGAAAATTAATATAATACACAATTTGCGTTTTTAACCTATTTTTTGTTCATTCTTTCTGTTACGTTAATTTTACGGCTATTTATTAACTGTTCAGATTAAAGGAGATTTTTACAAATGTGCTAAATCGATTACGAGTGCCATTTTGTGCATATATTTTTTTATTTCCACGTACACCGTAACATATTTTGGCATATGATTTCTCGCTTCTGACGTCATCAAACAAAGACAATTACAGCGAAGGATCAAGAGCCTTTAAAACAGGTCACTGAAATTTTATGTTACTTTAACAGAGAGAATATATTAAAAAGTATAGAAATATGATGTTAAATTAACATACGTTGACAAGTAAATATCAATTTAACATTATATTTGTGTACTTTTTAATCCTTATCGGACGCTAGCTTTTTATGCGTGATTCTCACTAGGTTGTAGCTGGTTTCGGTAAATATGCGAACTTGTCACCTCCTACTTGACGTACGACCGCAGCGACGAAGTATTGTTGTCACGTGAGAGGTGACTTACGACCGATAAGGGTTAATACATTTTCCGTGTTAAAGTAACACAAAATTTCAATAAACCGTTTTTAACACTAAACTTTTTTCTGTGTACTTAAAGGGACTAGAAAGGCTTGAACTTATGGAAAGTTTAACGGTAAAATTTTATTCGGTACTAGAAATATGGGAATTCATTGAATTTGAATTTGAAATCTTTTTGTGAGCAATTTATTATACCATATATTAACGATAAAAATACATTAAGAAATTAAAAAATATTAATTATATACATACAGAGAGTCGCAGCTCGACCTATTCCACAATATATATCGCGTAAAGCTGTAGCTTTGCAAGGATTACGAATAATCTGATTGACATTTTTAATAGAGACGAACGATGCTGTGTTTTACAAATTTTCCTTTGTAGATTGAAAGGGAAAAAGGGAAAAAGGAAATTAATAAATATTAACATTAGGGAAAAAGGGAATTAATAAATATTAACAAAATGGCAGCAAGAAAAAACAAAAACATTGCAAAAATGAAGTGCTTTTTATTGCAATAGAATTTATATAAATATTTTTTGAATAGAGTTTTTAGTTAGATTTGTACATTGAAGGAAAAATATCTAAAAAATAAAAAAAATATTCGTTGGTACTAATAACATATTTATTTAAATCCAAGTCTTGTTATTTAAATATTTAAATAGAATCAACAATTGCTTTCATGAAAAACTATAGATTTAAGAATGTATATATTTTCGACTGCGAACTCGAATAACGGCCCCGAATGCGGGCGTTCCTTACATAAAACAGGGCTGCTAAGAATCTCCTGGACAGCCAATATTGACGGTACAGCGAGATTGCGGATAGGAACTTGGTATATGAGGAGTCTCTTTGAGGTCGGTAAAACTCATAATGCCATTAAGGAAATAGATAGACTCAATATAGCAATTTTAGGCATTAGTGAAATGCGTTGGCCTGAGTCTGGTAAATGTATAGTAGAAGATCATACCATATATTACTCCGGCGAAGATGGTAATTACCATTGTAATGGAGTAAGAATAATTTTAACAAAGGAAGTGGCTAAATACGTTAAGTCCTTTTTACCTATGTCCGATAGAATTATGTTAATTCAATTGAAAGTGAAACCCGTAAATTTAAACATCATCCAAGTTTATGCCCCCACCGCAGATAGCGATGAAGAACACATCGAAAAATTCTATAGAGATATTGTAGATGTAATGAAGCAATTGAAAAAGCAAGACCTCACAATTCTTATGACCGATTTGAATACGAAGATGGGAGAAGAAAGGGAGGATTAGTGGGCCACTTCGGTCTGGGCACGCGGAATGAGAGGGGTGACAAATTCGTAGGATTCTACAAAGAGCATAAAGAGTGTATAATGAATACATTTTTCAAATTTCCGAAGACGTCTTTATACCTGGTCCCCGGCTGATACCTTCAGAAACCAAATGGATTATATTATAATTAATCAAAGATGTAGAAATGCGATGAAGTCGGTCAAGAGTTACCCTGGCGCGGATGTACCGTCCGATCATAATCTAGTTTTGAGTGAATTACAACTCAAATTAAAATAGATCACCAGAGAGCGGGACGGATCCGGAATACTTTGACCTTCACGCAGATGTAATAAAGCAACAATTAAAAGACCAGTTCGTCAACCAGAGTGAATCAATGGGTGACACACATCAATTTTAGTCACAGCTAAGGGAAGCGATGCACGATGCCATCAGCCAGAGAAAGAAAAATTGAAGATACAAGAAACATTCATGGATGACAGACGAAATATTGAGATTGATGGATATGAGAAGAGAATATCGACATAAGGACATGGTTAGATACAACAAAGAGAAATTACAAAGAGAAATTAAACGGAAAATACGACTGGCGAATGAGAAGTGGTTTTCTGATAAGCGTATTGAAATTGAAAAACTCCAGCGAAAGCATGACAACTTTAATCTGCACAGGAAGGTAAAGAAAGGTAGGTATATATTAATATAATATAAAAGGTATATATTAATATAATAACATAAAAAGTATATATTAATATAATATAAAAATATATAATATAAATATATAATATAATATAAATTAATATAATATAAAAGGAGAACAACTAATCTGGTAGATAAGGAAGAGAGGTTTATTTTCGAAGATTGTAAAAAGTTGGAGAGATGGAAAGAATATATAGAAGACCTATTTAATGACTCCAGAATAGATGTAGGATTAGAGAGAGTACAGAATGGCCCGTCAATAACGATGAAAGAAATAGAACGTGCTATAAAAACAGCCAAGACAAGGAAAGCAGTGAGACTAGATAAAATCCCAACCGAAATTCTGAAGCTCCTTGACGTAGAGGGAAAGAGGCGCTTGTGGCGTTTATTTAATGAGATATACGAGGCAGATATAATACCGGAGATGATACCTTTCGATTGGTTATTGTCAACGTTTATGGCGCTACCTAAGAAGGTTAACGCTAAGGAATGTTCCTAATATAGAACAATAATAAGTGTGATGAGTCATGTCCTTAAGATATTTCTTCGCATCATTTACTCCAGAATATACAACAAATTAGAGGAACATATAAGCCAAACCCAATTCGAATTCCGGAACAACTTAGGAATCAAAGAGATTTTATTCAGCATGCAGGTGTTAGTACAACGTTGCCGGGGTGTTAACCATGAAATCATGAAAATATATTTATGTTTCATAGATTTTGAGAAGACATTTGACAGGATCCAACATGATAAGCTGATAGAAATTCTTAAGAACAAGATAAACGATAAAGATCTTCGTATCATAAAGAACTTATATTGGAATCAGAGTGCAAACGTGAGATTAGGCCAAAGTCGCTCAGAAGATATTGAAATTAAGAGAGGCGTAAGACAGGGGTATATATTGAGTATATATAGGAGTATATAGTCATCGCTCCTTTTTAATATTTACTCAGAAACCATCTTTGAGAAAGCGCTGAGTGACTTGCCTGTTGGAGTGAAGGTAAATGAAATGCCTGTGAATAACTTAAGATACGCGGATGACTGTATTGATTGCATTACCCCAGGGGAACTTCAATGCCTCATTAAGAAAGTAACAAAGGCGTATAATGAATATGAGTTAAAGTTGAATACAGCAAAGACTAAAGTCATGGTCATCAATAAAACACCGCAAATCTTCTGCTCATAACGGTATATGGTAAAGTATTGTAAAGAGTTCTCCACTCCAGATAATCTCTCCGATTATCTTATCTGGGTTGTATCTAAACGAAAAGTGGGATATGACCTCAATCAAAATAAGAATTGAAAGAGCAAGAGCGGCCTTTCACAACATGAAGAAAGTTTTATGTAGGAATTACATTAGTACGAAGCTGAGAATTCGGCTGGTGAGGGGCTATGTCTTTTCGATACTATTGTATAGTGTTGAAAGCTGGACGCTGACGGAGCTTCACATGAAAAGACTTTCGAAATGAGGAATTTACCATCATATGCTCCGAATCAGTTAGGTGGATAAAATTAAAAATATGGAGGTGTTGACTCGCCTTGGTAAAATTTGCGAGATTAAGAACATCATCAAGATCCGCAAGCTGGTATATTTTGGTTATATAATCTTGTTCGTTTTTGAGTTATGTTTATGAAACCACAATGTACAGCGCAGGACGAATCGGATTGCAGCAGCTCCATATGTTAATATTTCTCAATTTCTCAAATATACACAGTGTGCGGAAACTTTTAACGAAGCAGTCGTGTACAGATAGAATAGATTAAATCGAGTAGGAAAGTTTTGTACCATTTTGCAAAATTCATAATAATTAATAAGTAATTAATTAATCTAAGCGAATAAGCGCACAAGAAGCGATAAGTCGAACTCCGTAACATACAAAGAAAGCTGACTTCGAATATGTAAAAAAAATAATTTACTTCTTAGGATCTCGTAGCAAAGATAAGCAACAACTGACTTCGAAAGTAACGCAGCAAGCAGCGAGCGATGTGAGATAAGTTGCGTTATTCCATCATTCGAAATCAGTTATCATTTACCGTTGTTAGGGAATGCTAAATAAACGATTTTTCTTGCCATTTTACATGCTTAATGTAAGCTAGGCTAGTAGCCTATCGCTTTCTGTGCGCTCATTCGTTCAGACAGATTAATTAATTACTCACTAACTATTGTGAATCTTGCAAAATATATAATTTTCATGTACATAACTTTCCCATTCAGTTTAAACCATTTCACCTGCACAGAATCGTTTTATCAAAACTTTCCGGATACCTTGTATTTTTATCGTCAATACGCAGCATAAATAACTTACAAAAGGATTCGTATTAGTATTCAATTAATTATTGTCTGTAGCGAGTATAATTTTAACCACTTTTTACAAGTTCAGATCTGCCTGCCCACTTCGAACGCAAATCGTCGAAAGAAGAAAAAGCAAAACTTCGATCATATCAATTATAATTCTCGAGACGCCGATGCTCACTTCTGTCTGACTTGTCCTCGTATACGTGTCTCACCAGTTTGCCGTGCTACAAAGAAAAGGAGAAGAGGACACGCATATTTTCTAACATTTTCAAATAAACATTTCTCAACGGGGGCTCGTTTCGTTTTGGGTGAAGGACGTAAAGACGCGTGTAAAAAGGGGATATATAGGGGTGAGGGGAAAAGATTAGATCGCGAAATAAACGAGAGGTCTCCGTCGACGTAAAGCGGCTATAGTTACGTCGTTTTCTCGGAGAGAACATTGCTGGCATTGAACCGCGGCTATTTGCGTGCCGTCCAGATGGCCATTTCGGCGATGATGGAATCCGCGCGAGGGGAAGATACACGCGCTCTGGCTCGCGTGTCCCAGCCTGCCATACAGGCCGTACTTCCTCTCGTCGGCAGGTCGTAACGTGCCGTTCCTCTTCATCGCCGTGTATATCTGCTCGAGCATGCCGTAGCTCTTGATGAGAAAATCCCTTTGCGCCAATGCCGTGATTCGCTCCCTCTCCTCAGACTCCGATATGATTTCGGGCTCGAAGGAGTACAGGGTGCTGCTACTGCTACTGCTGCCGGTAGGAGCCCCTTGCGTGTCCTGCTTATTGATCTGCGAAAAGACAGGAGGACGATAATACTCTCGCTCGTTCGTTTCTTTTCCGCGACGAGACGATGGGCTATCCCGCGAGGATCGGCGCATTACTGCAGAAAGCGCGACGATGATGATACTCGCGCTGTTGTGCGCAGTTTTCGAAATGAAACGTGGCGAAATGGATGAGTAGCGTGGTGCGGAAACGGTGCACCGATGAAGTGAACATGGAAAGACGGAGATAAATCTCGCCTTTTCCCTGGTGATCTTAACACATTGCCAATCGATCCGTTAGATTTACCCTTTTCTCGACGACCAGTAATCAACTAGTCAACCTAAATTTTTTATGATCTATGGAGAAAAATTATTTTTCCTTCAAATTTTATTACACCGCTTCCTACATTACAAGAAATCGGATATGAGAACGTTTCACTTTTTTTGCTTAATGTAAGTTTAATTTATATAGAAACTTTATATAGAAAGTTCTATTTAGTGCCTCTAAATGGCAATAAACGTACAAAATGTAAATACTTGTTCTAAAGAGGATCTCAGCAAAGCCTCGTAAAACCCTCTGGGTCCTCCAAACTTAACCTGTTTCTCTAATCTTATTAAGATAATATATTCATTATTACCGCATAGATCATGGTAAATTTCTCGTTTAAACTGTTAACAATTTATAATATTCAAATTATTATTTATTTTATAATTATTATATATTATATATTTTATTATGTATATCAATTAGTAATATTATAAAATTTATATAGTAATATTTTCTCTTATGAAAAGTAAAAATCTGTTAATATAAATAAATATTGTCAAATGAATTTTACAATATTGATCGATGCATAATATTATATGATATACAAATATCTTAATGTTGAAGATTTTTAACAATTAGAATGAGAAATCTACCGTGGCTCATTAATGATCTATAAACATAGCACTCGACTCAGGTGTACTCAGCAATAATGTTTATTGCAATAACCTAAAATCTTAATTATTTTAATTAATTATAAAAAAAGAAAAGTATTGATTTATTTATATTTGGCTTACTTATATTATAAAAACTTAAGAAAAATTTAAAAGTATCTCAGTAAGAGCAACAAAACTATCTACAAGTAGAATTTTGATTTTAAATAGAAGCTGTATTTAGATTTTAAATAGAAGCTAGATTAAAAAGAATAAAAAAAGTTGCTGTTGGTTACAAAGTGCCTTACTAGATTTTTCATGGACTATTCAAGTCAATAGTAAAGCTACAGTTTCAGCTAGGAAAGTTAAATAAAAACAGATAAGGTTCATACAGGCTTTAGAATATCAAAATAGGCGTTAAATGAAATCTTCAGGTCGAAAATAAAATAAAAATTTCGATTCAAAGAATTCTTTCAAATAAGAAAAATTGATAATAAGAAATCATGTTCGGTAACTAGCTTCTTTGAAGGCAAAAAATAAAAAAAAAAGAAAGTAATAATAACTCTGACGACACAATGTTCATAAAAATGAAGAACCGGGATTAAATTTTTAAGCTGTTTCTATCAGATTTGTCAGAAAAATAGACAATGATTGTCATAAGCACATCTGATTGTCTTTTCTTTAAATTATGTAATGAAATCGATTGTCCACAATCTGTCCATGTTTATCCAACCATAATTCTGGTCTAACTACCAAGCTAAAATGAGTTATTAACAACCCCAGTGAGCAAAATGTATTCAATCTGACTTCATTTTGTCCATAATAGTCAAAACGTGAGGACAAGAATAGATACAGATGTGTGCGCATGCGCTGTTTAGATGTCGTTCATGTCAAGATATTAGAAAAATATCTCATCTAATAGCATCAATCATAATCGCGTCAAGAATATGTACACATCATTTGCGTACATTATATTACATTTTGTATTTATGTGATATCAATTATGTAATGATCTCTAAAAAGGTATTAAGTTGAAGTCACAATATGACATTGTCACAAATAATATTATAACATATCACATTGTGATAAAATGTGATCATTACATTTTTATTTGGGAAACGAACGCAAAAAAGCTAATAATCAAATAATTAATTTTTAACAGATTACTTGGAAAAGATTCACTTTATATTCACTTCTGTTTTAAAGCTGATTTTCGCTATTTTCTTTATTTTTTCAAGGATGAAAGTCATTTTTCTCACTATTTTTTACAACTAAACCGTTATCATTCTGAGAATTGTAAAAATTTAGATCAAGATATGTTATATCGCGTACTATATACGAAATGTGTAATTTTCGACGGTAAGAGGTAAGAGGCGCGATTGGCAATATGTTAAACGATTAAGAATGAACACGGATAACACCATTGAATTTCGAGAATAGAACGATTAAGTACACTGACATTTTTGTTAAACACGCCTGCGGACGTGCTCTTCTCCTGTCGTATAAACGTGGAATGTAATTTCTTCGGCGCATTCGGACTTTCCGGACCTATTTTATGCTCGCTCCATTTCCCAGATATCTTTTTGCGCTCTTCCTCCCGTACTTTTAACTGGAAAATGGTGAAACAATCCGTAAGTGAGGAAAGGTCAACAAACAATTAGCGACGAGACATGACTTTCAAAAATTGTCAACGAAGAATTCCAACGATCACGATTGGCGATCCCTGATGAGCTTCTTATTATCTTTATAGAAAACTATATTTATTATCATTATACATAGAAAAAACAATTTTCTTTAGATTTAATTAAAATTTCTTTAATTAAAATAAATTTATTTTTTGGAATTGAGCAAACAGACGAATATTTGATTCAATAAACAGGATTATTTAATTTCTCAAGCAATAAATATATTTTTATTTATTTATTTTTTTATATAATTATATATCTATCTATATTAATTATATATCTATATTTTTATTTATTTACTTTTTTTATATAATTATATATATAGTTCCACTGAAACAAAAAGAAGTACTAAATATTTTTCTAACATAGTGTTAGTTTTTTTTTAATAATTTATTGCTTGAGACAATCATTGTAATGTTCAGATGAAAATATGAAAAAGTATGTTATTTGACATAAATATATTTATTTTTATATTATATATATTTTTATATTATATTATATTAATTATATATTTATATATAATTAAATAAATTTTTTTATTGGAAACGAAATATTATTTCCTCTAAATAATACTATTTTCCTATCAAACAATATAATCTAATGAAACAACAATATTTTCACTCAAACAAAATAATATTTGATATTAAATTATAGTATTTATATTAAGCAAACACGTATATTAAATCCAGAAAAACTTTTGTATCTTTTTATTGTTCGTGTTGCTAATCATTATTTTACGATTTTACGATATTTATGCAAGGAGCGAATCAAACAAGTCGTTTTATGATATCGATAACTTTATCATGCTCGTAATATTAACGCGAAAATTTAATCTCGGCGACTTTTAAGAACGAAATCAAGAAACGATGGAAACATTTACTTCGTTCTCTTCCCTCTGCATCCTCGATGCTTCTTCTCGCGCTCTCGACGCCACCGTATCTTGGAAAACGGAAAGCGCATTTTGCGTGAAGAAGTGTCGGTACTTATCCTCGCCGGGGCACGGAAAGATTCTTCGAAAATTACCCGTGTGCTCGTCCTCCCACTTAAACTGTCGCTGTATGTAATCGTTCTCATTCTTTTCAGCCTTCGTTGGAGCTGTCGTGTCGTTAGTCTGACTGCATACGTTGTACATGACATTTAAGTTTATCATAACACCAGATTCTTACTGTCTACCGCGTAAGCAAAACTATTCGTATCACGTATCATTTATGTGTTCAGTCAATCACAAAACATGTATTAGGTGTACATTGAAAGAAAAGAAATGCTACCGTTCAAATAATATTTACTTGATTCAAATAAAATAGTTACTCCTTGACAAATAATTACTAGAAGTAGCAATATAATTGACTATATATATACAATATGATATTTCCATCATACAAGTAGACATTTACTTTTATGTATCAAAACAATTGTGACAAGCATTAAATTCTTAATATTGAGAATATCTTAATTTATTTTTAGAAAGTATTTACTGGAGATAAATCTAGATTTAAAACCTTTAAGTTTTTTCAATGAAGAAAAGCAATATTGCATATAATTCTAGTAAATGTTCTCTCAAATTTAGAACCATTTTACATTTATATGTTCAATAATTCAATTACAAATTAAGGTATTACTATGTTTAAATAAGTATTTACTAATTAAGCTATTAAGCTATTACTACTAAACCAATTAAAATATAATTAAATTAATAAAAATATTACTTGATTTAACCCTTTGTGTGGCAGTAGAAAGTATATTTCCTTTTTTCTTTTTCATTTTTATGTACTATTCACAGTTTAATAAAACCAATTATGATTTTACATTTTTTTTATATATTAATACTTACTTTACCATGGTCTAATACATATTTTCCATGGTCTTTATACCCAATTGTTCATTTCTAATTATTTATAAAGAAACAAAGTTGAAAAAAGAGCGATTTTTATAAAAAATCTGGTTTTTTGGAAAGTTTTTAACACATTGGCGACAGATGACGCATAGATGCGTTATTTAGGTTTTTAACTTGGGTGCGGATGACGCGAAGGCATACGTTTCTTTGGGAGAGAAGAAAGTGTACTTTTCATATTTTTAATATCATAATATTTATTAGATAAAGAGTTACAACAAAATTTTTTCTAATATTACCCGAGTATAGACGCGAAACCGCCCCATACTCACGTCAAGCACGGCGCGTAATGCCCTATTGCCAATGTGTTAAGATAGGAGACTAAAAATTTTATTAAATATTCTTCATATGTCAAAATATAATATATATTTTTTCCAGAATTTTTTGTAGGCTAGATTTTTTTATTAAAAAATTACTTGTCTACTGTGTGAAAATAAAATTACACCATGTTACAAATTTCTTGCATTTTTCTCATGAAGAGTCGTTCTTTGGTAAATAGGATACACTACGAAATACGAATATGACCTAAAAAATTGTGTCATGTAAGGTTTTTAAGAAAAAATGGGTTGAAACCCTAAAAAACGCGTTTTTATAAATTCATAACGCATAACACCAGATATTCCAGCTTTGGAAAAGTCTGACATTGGAGCTTGAACTTTTATCTTTCTATTAAAAAGTTAAAAACTGAAAGTGCAATTTCGTGGAATCCATCCTTACACTAATTTATCTCTATATGGCAGCCAAATTGATTCTTCCATTTTAAATTTTTGAAATGTGACTTTAGATTTGTAATCAGTGACTGAAACAACTAGAATTGCAAGATTTCACAGAAATCCATCAGTTAGAAAATATGTGCCATACAAAGGGTTAAGAGACTGAAAAACAGTTAATTACGTTTACTTGATTCTAGCATTATTCTTTTCAGTATTTCTGTAAATTAATTCGCTGCTTTTGTTATCAAAAAAAGAATTTATTTATCAATAGAAAGTATATGATTTTAATTATCGAAATAATAATTTCCGTTATTACCAACTGGACCATCGCGACAGAATAACTTGGCAATTTTGAATCAATAAAATCGTCGATAAATTTTCGAATATCTTCTATTATTTTAAAATATGCATTAATTAAATGATGTAACGACCGAAACAGGTAAAAATCTGATGGGGCAAGATCTGGAGAATAAATTAGATGCGATGCAACTTCCCAGTGTATAGTATAATCTGTATTAAAAATTGCGTCTTTTTATTCTTTTGGTTACGTAAAGTGGTGCGTCATAAAGCTGAGTTGCTTGAAATTTTCTTAAAAACTCTGATACCATTTTTTATAATTTGTATGACTTACAATACCAAGAACCATATAAATCATTTTGTGATTTCAGCAACATTTTTTACGATTAATCTATACATTGATATTTTCTATTTATAAATTCTGCACAAGAGATTAGTAGAAATTGATTAATCAAAATAGGTACTCAGAACTCGCATGTGGCGAGAAATTAATCGTGCAAGTATAAATCATCGTGGTTCCTCGATGCTCGATTTATTTATAATCCTACCCATTTATACCCTGAAGAAGTCGCTCCCTAATTCGCTTCCTGTCCTCCTCTATTATCTTCTTCTTATCATATTGTTGCAGATTTAATATATCAAAAGTGTCCATCAGCAGCCCCTCTTTCACATCCTTATCTAGTTGAGCGTCTGTATGAAAGCTTGGTGAGTGATTCACCTGTGATGAATTTATCGATCATTTTTCAAACGAAAAACAGTTATTTTTTATCGAAACTTTTTTCCTAATTCTCCTTAGAACTTATTATACTTGCTAGGATATGATAATTTATGATAGTTCACTTTATAATAATTCATAATGCGTTTAATATATCATTTTTACAACGCTCCGTAAAAATACACAGGACATTTAACGATACACTTTTCTTTTTAACTTTTCTACTTCTTCTATATCATCAGTGTCCATCGAACGTAATGTTGAGTTTCAACTTTCCTTTTTAGCAGTTATATTGAGTTGATTTCTCGATAAGTTTATTCAGATTTTTACGAAAAATTTATCATGCCAACTTATGTCAATAATCGAACATAAATTTTTTGTTTTTTTTCGATGGACTGTTATCAAAAAAACGATCAATACATTACAATATATATTGAATCAAGTTATATCCAATTACAAAAAAAATATCAGCTTTTTGTTAAAATTTGCACGAACTTATTAAACCAGTCAATATTTATTTGTATAGATTGATATTTCATGATACTTTTATTCTTTCTTAGAGATCTCCCAGAAACAAAGTAAAAATTTACTTGCATTTTTAAATGAAATAAATTAGTCCTCTAATTTAATTAATTCTACAACTGGGTATATCAAGAGTTAATATATATATTTTCAAAGACCTACCTCAAGAAGGTAAGGCTTGAGCTTCCAATCGATCAGAATGTCAAATCCTAGAAGTTCGAAGCACGCGGACGTCTTGTCATGCGTAGGGAAGCACGCGTGATAACTGTGCTTTAACACGGGATACGCAGCGAGCGCGGTTTTAATTATGATCTCATCGATCTTGCCCCATAATTCATCCACGTCGACGTCTTGCGTTCTCAGCCACTTGTTTAACACCGAAATCTTCCTGTAAAACGCAATTCATATTCCATTCCGTCCTTGACTCATTTATCTCACGCCCGTTTCAATCATGGTTTAAATGTAATCAACTAGATGGAATCGAGTTGACACATCGCATTGGTCAATTAGCTGAATTGATCAATGCGATTGACCAATTTCGTTAAGTTAATTCGTTGATTACATTTAAACCATGATGGTAGAAACGGACATTATATAAATTATTAATTCTAGCCGAGTCGAAATTTTGACCCTATATTAAATATTTAATTCTACAACACAGCAGTGGCTAAGATAGCAAAATAGTCTCAATTTCAATCCTAAAAATATCACTTTTTTTGCTTTGACTATGATGATATCTGAAATTTTTATCTTTTCTATTTTAGCGTCAAAATAGGTTAGCCAAGGAGGAATTAAAATTAAATCTGTTGAATTAAAGATTCGATAGAGAAATTAACAAACGTCAGTATCGTCAAAATAAGTTTGCTCTAATTTATAGGTCTTCTAAATAGTCGCAAATCTTTCAACTGGGTGCACTAGACAAAAAACATTCGCAATGTGCGACACGAGATTCCATCGTGTGACACTGAAGAAGCTTATTTAAAGCAAAGTAGGGTATTATGTTCACAAGATTTAATAAAACACAAAGAGGGTAAATAATATGTAACATTTATGTTGACTTTGCGCCCGCTGTTCCGCCGCGGTGCACCGTATATATCTGTTGTACATAAATGAAGAACAACGGAAATATACGGCGTGCGCAACAGAAAGTACTTTTTTAAGACGAATATAACCATCATACGCAATCAAAGGGTTAAAAATATCAAAGTAACGTTAAAATTTCGACTCGAGTACGGGGGTTTCAAGTGCGAACCTTTTACTGCCGATCTGGTCGTCGATGATGTACATTCGGCTATGCTTGTTGATAGCGTAATTCGTCAGGTGCATGAACATATTGGTGGTATTGTGACCGGTCGGTTCTTTGTATTTGCTCGTCGCGAATCTAAAAATGCAACGTTCTTCGCACTCCCAGCAGGTGCGTCGTGCATATGGTTCGTCTTGCACGCTTTCGTGCTGAAAGCGTCATTCTATCTTTATTTTTTATTACATGCTAAAAGAAGATAGAACGATATTTTCAGCACGAAAGCGTGCAAGACGAATTTAGCTATAATCTCGAAAAGCAAATCCAATCGACAATGCGTAGACGTGCACGAAACTTGGAAATCCGCAGTGATTGAGTCGTGATAATTAACACGTTGAATGCCGTGACCTATGAGGGTCATCAGTGATTGGCACTGTGATGTTACCACGTCTCGTGTTAAGTTGCATATGAAATATAACTAATCTCATCTATAAAATAGACTGTACGGACAATAAAGAGCTAATGAAACTAGGTAAGAGATATGTACTCTGAATTATATTTACATTGAAAAAATAGTGCTACTGTTTAAGTAATATTTACTTGGCCCAAGTAAAATGATTGATCCCAATATTCCTTGGAAAATATTTACTAAAAAATAGAAATATAATCTACTATATACAATATGATATTTCCTTCGTATAAGTAGATATTTACTTGTTTATGTTAAAAGTTGCAACAAGTAATAAATTCATAATATTGACACTATTAGGATTTATTTTTCAAAAAAATGTTTACTGGACAGAAAAATCTAAATTTAAAACCACTAGATTTCTTCAATGGAGAAAAACATTATTACATATAATTCTGGTAAATGCTCTATCAAATTTGGAACTATTTTACACTTATATTCAGTAATTCATTTGCTAAATAAGATATTACTGCGTTCAAATAAGCATTTACCAGAAGCTATTAAAATATATTGCTATTAAATATATAGCTATTTAAATTGATAAAAATATTATTTCACTTAAAAGGCAGAAAAGCAGGTAATTATACTTGACTTTACTTGATTTTAGTACATTTTGTGTAATTACTGCATCTTTACTTTAACATGTTAAGAGCCGCGCCAATTTCACATGACTTTCCATTTATGCCGCGTGGGCCACTGATGGCCCACTTTACCACATGTTATTGTAAGATATATCTTAAAATATTTACAAAACTACAAAATCATTATGAAGAGAAAGAGAATATTATATATAAATATAATATTTATAAGACTATAGAATTCATTATTATGAAGAAGAAGTAACGTAAAATATATGCGTTATGCGGCCTGAAGAGAGTTCAACGTGAGCCACTGATAGCTCATGCAGCACTCAACATGTTAATCATCCGTTAGACGTTAGTACAATGGAAATGGAAATAAATCCGGCAGTCAACGTGTTAAAACGTATGCGTGACGATCAGAGAGATTCGCTTGTAACAAAAAAATATCTACTTGTTAGATGATTTCTATTTCGTAATCGAGTATTGCGAGTGCATACACCCTCTCACCTGGCGAGTCCTTCGTTGTAAACGTAGATCCTGAGAGGATCACATGACGTGATTAGTGCGTAAATACGTAGATCAAATTTGTATCCGTCTATTAAGAAGGGCTAAGGATGCGATAAGAAAAAGTACTTTATGCATTATGCTTGCTTTGCTCTGCAACTGCGATGTTCTTAATTACATTACGGTACACATACAGGTGTATGTTGGAAAGAAAGTAAACCGAACTAGTCTAACACGATTTCAGCGTATCGTAAGATACGTATATACCTAACGAATGAATAACGAACGAATAGCGAATGAAAACTTTTGTCATATTAAAAAAATGCGTATATATCATAATAAATTCGAACGGGACTCTTCGGGCAAATTTATTCATAAAATGGTTTATCAGACGATTTTGAAGAAAATTCGTGCGCAGTTATACATTATACATTGTGTCCATTGTTTGTTCGTTGCTCGTTTGCTAGGTGCACACACATCTTTTAGGTTTCTGGCTCCTTACTGCAGTCGTTTTGTTTGATGACGTCAAAACGAAAAAAACATACGTCTAAAATTCTTGCGAAATACGTTGAAATAAAAGGATATATCTGTAAAATGACACTTGCGTTCAATTGAGCACATTTATAAAATATTCTAAAAACTTTCTTTTTGCTTTAACATTCAATAAATAACCGTAAATTAACGTGAGATGCAAACTTCATTTTTAGTATCTTTTCTCATGATTTTGCCATGTTAATTTTATAAATATTTATTTATTACTAAAGTAAAAAAAGAGGAAATTTTCATGATATTTTGCAAATATATACTCAGTTGCAAGTATCATTTTATGGAAAAATCTTTTTACTTCAACATATTTCCGCCTGGATTCGGGATATACGTTTTCTCGTTTCTGAAGTCATTAATCAAGATGAGTGCAACGAGGAAATAGGGACTTTAGAATCGTGGAAACGAAATTTATTTCTTTTTTGTCTTTTTCTAATTGGAAAACTTACGCAATCAGGCTTACTTATAATTAGGTTACGCAAAATTCCAGGGAAAAATTCATTATACAAGTATAAAATTTTAGTTTATGAATTATAATTTTTATGTATACCGCGGAAAGAAATAATAACGTGTCTCCATACCCGTGCGATGTATATTTGACAGATCAAGCGCTCGCTGGGTTTGATATCCTTCAGGTGCCTCGTTAGGTAGATACCTCGTCCTTGGCAGCCTGTGTCCGGTTTGATGATGAAAGTTCTTGATCTACGCGACTTAGCATAAGTCATCGCGTCACCGTAACTGAAATCCAAAATATGAGTTTCCGAGATCCGCTTAAATGCCTCTCACATCGCCGCTTCGCACGGTATCGATTACTTTTTATCGCCGGTAACGGCGACCCCTCGGAATTTACGACTCGTAATCTGAGACCGGCCATTCGAAGAAGTAAAACAGAACGTGAGTCTCGCGCTTCTAAAATTGATAAGAGCGCCGCCGATCGTTTGATCGGCCACAGCCGCGCATGTGTTCTTTATCACGACATGTGAGACCGGCTGGAGGAATCGCAATACGATGTTTTACCGCGCCGTCTGTAATTATCGCTATCTTAATTAAATATACACGGATATCGATAAGTTAGATCTTCAAAATTAGGTCGCCCGAGGCATATTTCTTCCTTTCTTTGAAAGAACAATCGCGACAAAGGTACATTATTTAAAGAATTTATTTATTTAATTATTTAATAAATAAATTAAAGAGTTCGGCCAAACGTCCGTAGACAATGTTTCCTATTTTTTTCCTCTCAATTTTGTATCCAATTTTCGTATTAGATTACATTTCGTATCAGATTACTATCAGATTATCAAAGTACTTACCAAGCTGATTACTATATATGTCTTAAGATAATTAAGCGATTTACCATTGCAGAGAGAATGGGCTCCAAAGATTTCAACCCTGACAGATGGTGATTATTTCATTTGTTGGGATTGAAACTTTGGAGCACATTTTCTCTGGAACAGGGTAAATGACTACACGTTAAGACATATATATATATATATATATTTGTAATCAGGTTGACGAATATTTTAATCTGATACTAAAATTGAGTATAAAGTCGAGTGGAGAAAAAAATAAGGAATATCTTAGCAAAACTTTTGTGATGTAAATATTTAATATTTAAATAATATTGAAATATAAATTTAAATTTATTTAATGAATAAATATAGAAAAAGTTATTTATTGAATAAATAAATAAATTAATATATCATAATAATAAAGTATATAATAATAAAAATGACTTATTATTTGAATAATAAACAAACAAATTATTAAATAATACGATCGTGACGATAGCAAGCATCCGACGAACGAGGTGATCGCGCGAAATTTTTTTCGACCATCTTTCATCCCGATGAATTTGAAACGCGGAAAAACTCGTTTTCGTTAACCAGAACATTGACAGCGTTAATTAAACGTCTCTCCCGGTGTAAAATCGGTGTTAATACTATCGAAACGAATAAATCTCTTACTCCGCAGGGAAGCACCAGGTCTTCGGAAAGAAGTTATAGTCCCGCGGGAACAGTTTGAGCATGCGATTGAGGTTACGAGCGAGCAGATCCTTCCTACATATCTCCGTCATGCCGGGGAAATGATTGACTCTCTGGAACCTCTTCATATCCTTGGTGCGCTCTATGCTGATACTCAAATCGGTCCAATAGAGGTCCCAGCTGCTGTCCTCTGTGACCTCCTTCATCCCGAACTGCGCGGCCACACGTCTAACCACGTCATATTTGCAGCTGCTCGTGCAGATGGTCAAGAATCTGCTTTGCAATCAGTAGCTTCAGTCTCTTGGCTCACAGGCGAACGAACGTCGCGAAACGTCGCGAATTGATTTTGTACAGTGACATTGACAACGTACCTGCGCTTCCTCTTCTTCGTCATCCGCAAAGTTTCCACCGTGTCGCCCTTACACCGCTTCGTGTTGCTCTCCTCATACAACGGCTCTATTTTGAAAAACTCTTGATTCATGTAATGATCACTTAGATATGACAAAAACAATTTCCCCGTCCGAATTTTCTTATCATGTTATGCAAAGTCATTCTAAAAAATTGCATCAACCATCGATACGTAGTACTGGACGAAGCATGGAATCGAAACCGTGTTGATAGACGTAGAGAGAGACAAGATGTGTGTAGTAGCAATTCATGTAGACCGGGGCTACGAGGTATTTGAACATTTCGTATACTTCTTTGGATATAATAAACATTGCATAAGTAAAGTAGAATAAGTAAAGTAGTATATATATATATATATANTATATATATATATATAATATAGCTTTAAAATTTATTTACTTTCTTTATCAGTTCTATCAGATTTAGTATCAAATGAGGACATACCTGTGTTTTCGCTTTTGTCCATTGTAACCTTCCATTTACAATTTTCGGGATCATGCTTGATCACACCTATCCTGTCGTTTATGCGCGATGAGATGTGAGAGGAGTCGTCGGGAACGATAGAATTCCAATTTGGAAATGCGGATTCACGGGATCGCTCCGCGAAACTGGTATCGGACTCGCTGACACTTTCGTCGTCTGTCGCACCTTCGCTTCTGAAACTATCGTATTTAGATCCGCACGATATCGCTGACGTGTAATAGTTATCACTGCGTTGAACGATGATCATGATCGGTGCTTTCCATTATTTGATTCTTTTAATCGTGCTGTCACATGGCGCACGTGCAATTATGACAACAAAGACGACGCCAATCAAGTCCCGCATGTCAAATTTAGCCTGAATTTAATCTTTTTCTAATTTACATTTGCCCGGCAAGACACGATAAATCACATGTCATCTTCCTTAGTCGTTCGCGCGAATTGGTAATGTTTTTATTTTCTCTTCCCGCTTAAACATCGACAGATTTTTGTAACAGTAATCTCCGAAAGTTCGCCACGGATCTCTCACCGTTTACCATCTGCCATATTCAAGCTCTCCACTTTCAACTTTTTGAGCATTCCGAAAAGCTGTTTGTAGGAGTTGGCAATATTTAAATTAATGTATAACATTAAGTTGTACTTGATATATTTCAATGATGATAATACATCATTACGTCGGCAATAATTTAAATTTCACATATACAATATTTACGTGTATGTAATAATTTGAAATTTTACAAAGAACGATGAATAAAATGAGCCGATTTTGGTCTCCAGAGCAGCAAGTAAAAACGGCATGTTTTTTTATCATTTTTAAATTGCTGAATTTGATCTTGACCTTTAAAAGAATTTAATTTGTTAGGAAAGTATTAAAATCCGTATATGAAGCTATCAAATATATATGTATATATAAGAAGCTATTATGAGAATAATATGTTAATAAAGGTGTAAAATTAAAAAAAAAAACAATATTAAGTAAAAATTGACCGATATGTGAGTAACGTAAATGAATAAATGAAGAAGGTTCCATTCGATTAAAATGGATTTTAGTGCTTAAAAATATTTCTTGTGTAGATTTTATAACTTTTAATAGTAAAATATTACAATAGTAAAGTACTTTTAATGGATAGAAATTTATATATTGTGTAAAGAAGAATATATGCATAAGAAAGAAAAAAATAAAACGTTGAAACAAAATTAATTGTCTCATTTTGGTCCCGAGAGTATGACTGTAAAGAGGTTCTACTGTACAGAGTGCACGAGCGTGGACTGATTTGAAGATGAACTATCAAAGATGAGAACATTACCATGTTTTCTACTAGCAAGAAAACATAAATGGATACATTCGTAAAACATGTCAACAATAATAATTTACGGTATTAGATGTTTAATAGTTTCATATGCTGATTTTAATACTTTCTCGACAAATTGTTTAAAGGTCAGAATCAAATTCAGCAACTTAAAAACAATAAAAGATATCGTTTTTACTTACTACTCCGGAAGCTAAAATAGGCCCATTTTACCCATCGTCCTTTATTATTTATTTATTATTCGCGCGCTTACATATCGTCATTTATTATTTATTTAATATTCGCGCGCTTACATATGAAAAACGTTGAATGTAAGAAAAGTAATATAAAATATATAAAATAGATTGCGGTAGAATGTGTTAGAACGTTAAAAAGGGAGAAAAAGATTAAGAACGGTTTGTCGTGAGGATTTCTTTGAGCGGAAATCGACTCGAAATTTTCCAAAACACGAGACATTCGGTCGATGTTACCGGTATAGTCTGCATACCTGTCGATATTCGCGATATTCCCGTTTAATCTCGACGACGATAAGGCACTAACTGCCGCTCTCGCTGGGGAAAATAGACGAAACCGATAAAGATCGGCGCTGCGACTGGGCTGGGAGCACGCGTCGCGACGACGACATCTGGCTTGACGCGACTACTGCGGCACAGTCTACACGTAAAATATCTCGGTAGTTCGGTTTGGTGCTTTAATTACAGCCCGACGAGCATATTTCGAAACTGTATAGTTACGGAAGTAATCACGACACGAAACTTTAAATAGGTTGCTGCTGCGCGGCAGATTGAACGCTCGCTCGCACGCGCTCTCACGCTTGTTTCTTGACGTTTAATTATGTTGACTTTTCGTCCGTCGTTACGCGAAGCGCGGCAAACCAGGGACTCGAGGTAAAAATTGCCGCGAGATATCGATCAAGTGTTTGAAAATAAGTAGAGGCGGAGCGCGAAACGGACGGGCGATGGGCTCCGTTGCAAATGCGAGTCCGAGTGCCTCGCTCGTTACGAGATATGGAACAAGGTCTCGACGCAAATTTAATTCCGGCCTGAAAATTTCAACCGACAATTAAAAGAGCGCACAAAGCTGGATCCACTGGAAATAATATTCAACGACACGACTCTCTCGACTGCGCGCGACGCGGCGGGGGAAGGAAAGGCTTGAAAGAAGGTTGGAAGCGACTATGCGGGTAAAAATTTACGAAGGATAAAAAGTTTATTCGCTCTGTCCCTGGAGTTACAGTTTGGAGTTTAATTCGGGTACTTTCAAGTTCCTTATCATTTCCACGACGTCCACGGCACACCCCCAGCATAGCGTCACGCCACTTCCACCGTGGCCGTAATTGTGTATCACCTGAAGTATAAAGGCACGAAACAAGCGAGCGTTATTGTAGCACGAGCGAGGCGAATACGGCGACTGTATTGTATTGATGATTTCATGTGTATTACGCTCGCGAGGGAGACGCGAAACGCGACGATTCACGTCGCCGTCGTTGCTGTTAGACGAGAACTCGTCTCGCCTCGCATGCATGCATGCAACGGACGTTTCGGCTTTGAGTGCAATATTTTCTGGCGATTTACCTTGAACTCCTTTCCCGTGGGCGCACGGAGGTTTTCGCATTCCAGACGAACACGCGGTCGTCCTGGTCGAAGGCCCACCCACGCGCGACTTATCTGAGCCGCCTGCAACGGGAATTATGATTGAGTCGTGATTTACGTCGCTCAGCAAACTCGGGGGATTCATTTATGTCGAGTGTACCGCAGACCTTTAAAGACGGCATCACGCGGCAGCATCCAGCGTGAATGCGCTCCGAGTCCTCTTCACGAACGGTGCAATCGTAGTCGTTTTCTTGATGCGTGCCCCCCAGCACGACGTCCTCGACGCTGCGGATAGAGAAATTAAAATAAGCGAGATCGTTGACATAGTGCACTGAAAGATAAAAATATGATATATTCAAATAAATAGTTGAAATACATATTGGAGTTGTAAGATATATATATTGGAGTAATTATTTTATTTGGATTAAGTATAAATATTATATAATATATATTATATATTATTATTAAAATATTTATTATCGAATATAGCACACTGAAAAAAGAAAATGCTACGTTCAAGTAATATTTACTTAATACAAGTAAAATAATTACTCCAATATTTATTTAAATGTAGCATTTTTTTTCTTTTAGTATATAGTATACGTAAATGTACGTTATTAGCGTTCGCTTTACTTAGGTATAATATAATAGGTCTCGTCGTCGTCCACCAGTAAACAGTGCTTCGTCCAAGGTGCCTTTACCTTAAACAGATTTCCCCACGTTAATTGCTCTGCTCGCGTGTAAATAAGACGATGTCAAATGATGATATGTTAGAAAAGAAAAAAATAGGTTTATCGTATTGTCAAGAAGAAGAGTTTTTAGCTGAAAAGCTTTTAGCTGAAAGCTTTTAGCTGAACAGCTTTTAGCTAAAAAATGTTTTTGAATTGAATCTTTAAATAGTATTTTGGTAAATATTTTTTTGAGTGAAATGATCGATACTTAAATTTGCAATACTTCCACATTCGCGTTGAAACGCGAGTTCATAATTGCAACCATAACTTTCGCGAGCGATTACTTGGATCTGGACAGAAGAAAGAAAGAGATACGCTGCAAATTGGACGGTCGATTACCTTGTATACCTGACCTCTGATAGGTGTCACCGTTTTATCCGCAACGAGTTCTCGTGCACCGAGCCCGCTGCAATTTATTATCAAATCGTACCCTTTCTCGGCCAACTCGTGCAACGCTTTCACGTTCTTACTCTCCGTCTTTCCGCCGAGAATACTGAACTTTTTCATGAGCCACGGTAACAGCAGAACCGGCTCGGCAGTGTACGTTAGAAAATGCCAACCTGTCCTGAAACCGTCAGTTTGACATTTTAAATACGACCGGCAAGAAATATAAGTAATAATTAAGATGGTAATGAGGCGATTTATTCGGGTAAATAGTTGCAATAATAATTCAATTTCAAAGCGTATCACGAACGTTAGACAGACAGAGCATTTCTATAGAAGCGAAAGAGATCTTCAGTTTACAGTTCTCCGAAGTTGACGAGAACGTACTTGTAATTAGATTTGTGCTCCTCGTTCAGACGACGTAATTGCTCGCCACTGAGTTTCTGGGCGCCGTAGGCGTGTTTGGCCCATACCTGATCGGTATCATATTCCTGGTCGCTTAGAACGCGAGTCACTGGCATTAGACAGACACCGTTATCCAACGATAATCCGTCCTTCCATAATTGCTCGAACCAACGATGAGTGCAGCCGGCCCATCGGCTAATTCGAGTTGAAATTTTAATTCTATATTAAGTCTATTCAGTTTTACGTTAAATCTTCAAAGGTCTTCTATTGTGCTCTTTTGATGCTACAAATAGAAAACTATTTACGTTTTCTCTATTTGAAGACTTAATGTAAAATTTAAAATTTCTCCCCGGGATGACTAAATTCCCTTTATATCCGGGTAGAAATTTGAAACGAGCGCTAAAAAGACATAATTTTTCCTCACTTCTATCTAGGCTTTACACAGAAATATAACGTTCGTACAATTTAAAGCTAGTTTTGTAAATCCATCTGACTATACAGTAAAAAAATATTTCATCCAATGTTAAAATTTTCTTGTATTATCGACTTTTGACTAAAATTTCAATGTCAAATTAACACACAGCTCATATGTTACATTATTTTCGTGATGTTTTCATGTATTAATTTTATGTCAATTTAGTAATTTAACATTTTTGTGTGTTTAAAAATGAAACATTATTTGGAGTTATTTTAACATAATTATTTTAAGAGATTTTTTTTTTTATTATTTTCACATTAACGGTAAGTTAAAGTGAATCTTCAAATAAGGTCATAAACTTTCACATATGAAGTAGTCAAATTAACTAAAATATTTCTATTGGGAATAATTTAAGTTAATTTCATTTATATATAACATAAAAGAAATATAAGTAGCGCTGCGTAACGTAGTTAGGTAGGTAAGCATAGGACTAGACAGGGTGTCCCAAAATGGTCGGACAGTTTTCTTTTTTGAATTATGCTGTCCTCTGATGAGATATATATGTGCTCATGTGCTTAATTTATAGATTAAGGTACGAGCTTTTGATACCTTTTATTGTCAATAACAATAGAAGTGTGGTCCGCAGAAGTACGAATGTTTACGCGTCGAAACTCGAAACTCGACGTTCAACGTGCAAAACGTGCAACGTTTCGCAAAAAAACTTAATACTCCTTCAAAACCTGTACTAAGCCAGGCCGCGATAAAGAGATAGCTTCAAAATTTTCGGAAAACAGCCTATGCAAGTAACAAACGCTCTTCTAGTCGGTCGAAAATTGCAAAAATGCCGGAAAATATTGAACGTATTCGTGCATCTGTGCTATATAGCGTTCTCCTAAGCATTCTCTGCGAAAACAGGCCTAGATGTAATATTTCAGTCGAAACAACCTTCCGCATTCTGCAGAAGGACTTGCACTTTCATCCGTATAAAATCGCCGTATGCCAGCAATTTAAATCTTCATATTATCGCGCAAAGCGTTTGACACAAGACTTACCTCCCGCGGTACCAACTTCAATCAGCCACTTTGCTCGCCAGATTTAATGGTTCCTGATTTTTTCCTATGGGGTTATTTAAAATCACGAATTTACACGACGAAACCACGAACCATTAATGACCTGAAGTGTCGAATTGAGGAGAAAATAGCTGTGATATCTATATCTATGTTGAAGAAAGTGTTAAAAAACTTCGTCGATCGACTTCGCGAACGCGTCGTTGTTGAAGGGCGCCATTTAAATAATGTTGTATTATAGTCAATAACCTCACTCAATAAACCTTCATTTGAGCTAAAATATGTATTTCTATCTTTATTTTAGCCGGCGTAATTAAAAAAAAATTGTCCGACTATTTTAGGACACCCTGTATGTAACAATAGGAAGAACGCAAGATCGAGGCTATGTCGAGACAATCTATAACATGAGAAAAAAAAAAATTTTTTATAAATTAAAATGTAACATTTATTTTATTCACATTACACAGATATGTTCCAGCTATATTTTTTACAAGTTATTATTTAACTACTTCTTTACTATGTCTATTTTTTTAAACTATTCCTTGTGTTATTCTAACATCATATTTTAAGTTGAAACAACATATATAAATGTAAAACAAAATGTATTTGTGTCAAAATAATTAAAGTCTAATTAAAATTTTCAGTATATTAAGAAATAACACGCGACGAATATGTTATTTTAACATAAAATTTAGAATGGATTCTGAGACATACAAAAAATGTTAAAATTGACAATTAATTTTTTTATTAAGTCATGACTGGGACCTGTGAGCCATAGGCTTTGTTAAGGGCATCCATCGATGCTTATTCAGGAGCTATTCACGAAATTCCATTTAAAGTTTGCCTTTCTAGGCTATATTTAGGTCCTATAAAGGCAGACCTATTTTGGGGCATGCCTATCTAGGGCCACTACATTTGAAGTACGCTTTGATTAATTTCTACCCAGATAGTATCAAAGGTGCTCCTTTTAATGCTACAAATAGGAAGTTGTTTCTATTTTTTTTATTTAAAAAAGACTAAATACTTAATATAGAACTAAGTAAACTTAATGTAGGACCAAAATTTCGATTCAGGAATGCTACACGATGTGAGGATATTCGGATATTAATTGGGTCGCGACGTTGATTAAACATTAAAGATGCGTTTTGCATGTTATCGCTCGTGTTATATTCGCGCGAAAATAACGAGAAGAGAAGAGTGCTCGACAATCTTCCCCGCGAGATTCCCGGTTCGTTTTCCTGACAACGAGCGATCTCAGGTAGTCACGATACGTTTCTCTTCTCTTTTTTCTTTCTGTTAGGGAAGGACACAAAAGAGATGTACTCACTATATATCCTCGGCAGGCGTGTCACAGAGAAGAAAAGGACTCCACAGACCGGCGCTCCCATCGCCGGTGGTGTCAGGTGAAAACGCGTCGGCGAAGATCTTCACGTTATAGCTCGGAAAAGCGCTTTTCACCGCGAGCGCGCTCGTTACTCCTATTACACCGGCGCCGACAACCGCTACGCGCATCTCTCTCTCTTGTCGATTTTCACGGCCGTCTCTTTTCTATGGGGATTAATACGGTACAGCCTCGGAGAGCAGTTTCGCTGTACACTAAGCGCCATAATAACCTTAATAGGTCTACTGACAATGGAATTTTTCAATCACATACAATGAATCGACATATTCGTGCTACCTTGGAGCATCCTTGCCGATTTACGGAATAATCAATAGTCATAATGCACGAATATGTCAATTCATTGCGTGTGACCGAAAAATTCTATTATCATTAAGCCTCGAAAATGTTAAAGCCGTTATGGCGCTTAATATACTTTTAGATTCCGATGCTAAATAGTTGCTCTCATAACATGTAAAAAAAGTAGCTCCTATAGTTAAAAACTAGCTCCCATAACTAAAAATTAGCTCACGCAGATAAAAATGAGCTGTCCACATAATACAACTGAAATTTAGTTAACTCAGCTAATTCTTTTTGTCCCTGTATCTAGTTTTTAGCTCCCACAGCCAAAAGTTAGGTCTGGTAACTAAATTTCAGTTGTATTATATGGATAGCTAATTTCTTTTTTCTGTGAAACCAGTCTCAGTTTTATTCCTATTTTGAACGACGCACTCCCTCTCCCCTCTTTCTTTCTTTTTTATTTTTATCAGAAGCGGAATCGAGGAGAAAAGTAAAGATTAAATTAAATCGTGAATGATCCTCAATTTTCCCGCATTTATTTCATGATGTTTATTAATATATGTTATTTAATGTCATTTGATATTAATGAATTTGTTAATCCTCCTCACAGTTGTTCGGAATTAATTTTGTCATGATTAAAATTCACCGAGTTGTTCGTTACACGGAGAAAATATTGTAGTAGAAATTACCACAAAATTTTGTTATGCTGAACCATACCAGACTGAAATTATGTTGTGTATTGTAATCCTTAGTGATGTATATTATGTATATATATCACTGAAAACACAACATACATAATAATTTCGATAATAATTCTGATATTCTCCGGTATTACAAATTTTTGTAATAATTTTTACTACAATTTTCTCCGTAATAAAAAGATAATATGCGAAGATCCAAAAATTCG